>NW_019444994.1:0-2578 GCF_002814215.2 Seriola lalandi dorsalis
TTTTTTTTTTTTGACCACAGCAACCCCTGCTGTGAGAAGCTCCTTTTCATCACTCCCTCTGTCCACACAAACACACACATACAAACAGTGAGGGCTGGTTATGCGAAACCAAGACACCAAGGAAAGACAGATACAAACAAGAGGCTCTGTGAAGCAACAGAGATGAGAAACACTGACGCTGGAGGTAAAGGGAAAAAAAAAAAGTGGATTCTAGCCTTCTTCCTCTACTACTGTAGTAAATCATTCAGCTAATTCCGAAGCTGGGAGTTCCTGCATGTACTGTCCAAGCATCCTATAATTTTAAATACAAATGCAGACCTTTCTCATGCCAATTACAAAGACGCTGCCAGCAAAATATTTGTATGCTATATTACCATAGAAACGAGGCGCTTTCACCCACTCTTTCAGATTAAAGAGGGGAAAGCACAAACAGAAACTTCTGTCAAGACATGATGACAGTTGCTCATAACTCCAACCAGTGAGGATCAGGTCTGTGTACAGAGCTGTTTCCTCTCACTTCTTCAGCTATATTATATATAACAGCTCACAAGAGTGGAACTGGACAGCACCAAGTTCTGACATGATCCACACACCTACTGGATGACCTAGTGGCCACCTATCAGGCATTTGTCAGGAGAATTTGATCCAAATACTGTAATTACTGAACTGTATTGCATTATAAAGAGGCGTGTCTGTTGTTTAGAATACCCTCATTGATTTGAATGGGGTGGACAAAATGACAGGAACGCCTATCAACATAATGCAGGGCAGTTCAGCAGCACCACAGACTATATTCTCCAAAATTATTGCACAGTTCAATCAACACCTGTTTAACACAGTTTCAACAAAAAACAAACATTGTAGGATTTATTGCAGGACTGTAGCACTGGACTGCATTAGTTCTAGTTAGGTGTTCCTAATAAACTGTTAACTGAGTGTGTACAGACTAGTGAATGTACAATGTACGATGTGCGTGCGTGCGTGCGTGCGTGCGTGTGTGTGTGTGTGTAGAAAAATTCCCATATTTCTAACAATAATGTATTGTGTTTATAATTATGATGCAGTCAATTTTCTGGCAGGACATGATTCAGCAATATTTCTGTTACTGTAACCAGAGCTGGCGTGATGTTAACTCACAAACACTGTGTGGAAAAAACCTTGGGAACCACGTCACTGACTGCTCTAAATAAGGACCTTTGGGTACGAAACAGATGCAGGTTGTGACATCATATCCTCCAGGGTTGCACCCTAACAAAGCAGGTTTTCATGTTTTTAACAATGCAGGGACATGTGGCTGCATGTCTAAGACAAAATAAGGGTTTTTGAAAATAATGAGATCTGTGGATGTCAACAGTGCTGGGAATTCAAAGGTTGAAATTATTTTAAGATAATTAAAAGAGAGCTGTGCCTCAAGCGGGCTTTCCACAGTTGCATAGCAACATCTAGAAATACATGTACATGCATCCCCAAGCAGCCGTCTAATGAGAAGAGAAGGTTCTACAGGTCACCAATGGTATGTTTGCAAACAAGAAATACATCCTATTAGCTTTACCTTATCTACTAAGTGTCTATATGTGGATGGATGTGGCAAGCAGCTGTTTGTGTGAGATAAGATGATTCTGCAGGCCCCCTCTGCTGTTTCCAAACATGATATTCCAATTAGCTTTTCTTAATGTTCTGAAATGTCCAGATGTGCCTCAGAATGGGAAAATAACTCCCAATCCACCTGTCGATCTGGGTATAAAAATCTGAGGAAACATTCTACTCCTACCTTTGTGGTTGAAGAGCCCCTCCATCTCCATGGAGGACCTGGAGTGAGCAATACAGAGCATGGAGCAGGGTACGATGCCCTCCTGGGCTGGGGAGCGGTCTGTTGTCCGCACCAAGCACCAGTCCGGCTTGTCGTGGAGTCGCTCCAGAACCTCCACAGTCTGGCCTCTGCGCACTGTCAGCTCCCCACTGCTGCTGCCATTACTGGCCACAAAGTCATGGATCACCACTGTCAACTCACAGCCTCCGGACAGCTGAAACAGAAGGAGGGAAGAACAGAAATGTGTAAAAGCATGTTGATGTTGATCAGTAAATAAATGATGTTTTTTCATTTTATTTGTACTGTTCACATGTTTGCATAAAGCATGGATTCAGTCTCGACACATCACGCAGTGAGGATAAATTATAATCAACAGGTCATAAATAAACAATGTGAAACTAAGTAAGTTTGTGTGTAGTGATGAACTGTGATTTCATTTGTTGATAAAGAGCTAAACTGACTGAGGAGGAATGAGAATCCTGTTGGAAAACTGATTTTCTAAGCACATAGCCTCCAGCCATTGAAATATGTGCAGCCAGTGTGCAGTCATAATTAGGACTGAAACACTACATAAAAGAGTGACTTATAATAGCTACTGCTCATATGTATCTCATCCAGCCAGTAAATGATCATCAGCTCACAGGATAAGTCAGTGTTGTATCCTGCACTATTTCCTCTTATTTCTCCTGCATTTAGTCTTAACACAAATACTACAGGTTACAGCACTATAAGTACATGGTCATTCAGTGAAATTAATTCTGACATTAT
>NW_019444995.1:0-1422 GCF_002814215.2 Seriola lalandi dorsalis
AGGTGATTATGAATGAACAAAGGTCTGCATTTATCGATAATTAAGGCAGCTTTAATTGTGTTAATTCAGTGGTGGTTTGCACCTGAGGCTTAGTTTTGGTTCTTGGGAATTTAACTCGATCCAACGGCAGCACTCCATCACTCCCGAGAGTTTCTTGAAGAAACAATGAAAAACGTTGTGTTAACGTGCTGAGCTTGTGCGTCTCTCCCTCTCAGTTATATGTCAAGGTCTTTCCTAAGATCCCTCCTTAGAAGGTAGATCTCATTACCTTAATATAGCGCGCAACAGCTTTAATCCAAAGCCTCGCTGCAAAACACACACGCAGTCACCGGCTGTCAGACTGCAAGTTCACTGACCATTAAATATCAGAAGCAGACAGGTTTAACGGGTTTATCGCATTTCAATTTCCCCCCTCTGACTTTAAACCCTACTCTGCAGGTCGGACTGCACCAAGCCTTAGACATTATTTGATCAGATGAAGGAACGTGGCACCGTGGCGTTAATAAATGTTTACATTAAAGGTTCCTGTAGAAGATTTCCGGAAACCAAAAAGCCAGGGAGAAACTAAAGAGACATTTGTGTGAAGACTACAAGTTTGAAAATGAAAGAAATCTGAGGGGGTGTGGATTTAGAAAGAAGTGAGATACCCAGATCTCTATTGAATTGCATTGTGGAAAATGTGTAGGCGCCAAGTTTTTGAAAAGGAAGGAGACGGCATGGACCAAAAAACAATGATATCTCTTGTCAGGAGTCTGACTGTGTTATGGAAGTAAATAGAGTGATACTGATGTCAACATGTGACCAAGAATGAAAACATGAATGTTATTACTCGGTTTCTTTGTCTTAAGGACAATAGAAGTTAAATTTATTGTATTTATTGCAATTGCACAAAGAGGATTATTGTTGAAATATCGCAGGAGCAACAGTCAACACTTCATAACCAGTGGTGACGCAGTGTGCAGCTTAATAGTAGCAGGTCTTTCACGATGGCGCAGAAAAACAGACTTTAACAGCAAAGTCAAGACGATATTTTATCGTTTACATTCAGCATTTATGTTCTGCTTAAATTCTCCATGTGTAAGGTTTGTTTTGTTTTTGTTTTGTTGTTGAGAAAAGAGACGTCAGTGCACTTCATGCCCTGTACCCACCATGCCTCTTTTACGCTGATGCTTACTACTACTACTACTACACCCAAATGAGTAACTTGTAGCGGCGGCGGCGGCGGCGGGCGGGTTCAGTACCCAGCCCTGCCGAGATGAGCTACGGTGAAATATCATCGAGCTGCAGTATACGTCAGAAATTAAGGTCAGTGCGGCAGTACAGGGTTTAAGATTCGCAGTGTGAGAACACAAATGTGGAAATAGAAAGAAAATAGATGCTAAAAATAGAAGCTGGTGAATGGAGCTTTATGTAAACCAGAGA
>NW_019444996.1:0-1729 GCF_002814215.2 Seriola lalandi dorsalis
TTGAAGTCCATGACTGGCCCAGGCTCCTCTGAAAAAAGTATTTATGAATGCAGTGAGTATAAATTTGCAAGAATAACAAACAAAACAAGGCCAACCACCAAATCAGTTTTTACCAAACCCACCTGATGCTCTGACTGAATCGGCTGTCTCGCAGCACTCTCCAGCACCAAGCTTGTTAACTGCCGACACTCTGAAGCAGTAGGACCTTCCAGCATCCAGGTCTGGGACCTTGAATGCTGTCTTGGCACAGTTGTTGGAGACGATGGACCAGGCTTTCCTCTCAGTGTCACGCTTCTCCACAATGTAGTGGGTGACTTCATAGCCACCATCAATCAGAGGAGTATCCCAGTAGATGGAGGCACTGTCTTTGGATGTCTCCTTCACGACCAGGTTGACTGGTGGTCCAGGAGTGTCTGGAGAGATACAACAACACTTAGTGTAACAGTGTATCTTAAAATATGAACCTAAACCCAAAAAAGATTATTATATTATTTATAAACGTATTCCTGTTTCTGACAAGCCCAGGGGTGATCTCAGTCAGTCACAATTATTGATACGATATACTGAGATCACTGCGCTAGCAACATAAACAAATAAGTCCTTCACTCACCAAGAACCTTGACAACGATGGTGTACATCTTCATGCCAGCCAGGCTCTCCAGGTTCAGAATGTATTTGCCAGCATCATATCTGTTGACATTTTCCACCATCACAGTGGTGTCAGCGTTGGTTGATTTGATGATGATGCCTTGGCGGTCCTTGATATTGGTGTTCATCTTTGCCCAGGTGATCTTGGGATTGGGACGGCCCTTGATGGTGGCATGCAGCCTCATGGTGCTGCCAGCACGCAGCTCCAGGCCCTCCTTTAGCTCTGCGCTCAGCTCTGCCTCTGGAGGAACTACATGAACACAAACAGAACAGTTTTATTAGCGATAGTGTGAGCAAACAATCTTACTGTTGTATCATGGCTTTAAAGCCCTAATGTTGAACATATAAATAGAGAACTATACTGCTAATTTTGTGAAACTTAATAATAAAAAACCATGATAAAAAGCAATATTTTGATGAGGGCTATAATAAGTGTACAAGAAGTAGCAGTCTAGGTTGTCAAGTGAAAGTGAAATGTCCCAGGGCCCTTTTATTCAAACATGGCCTCAATGATCCAGGTTAACATGATGTTAGCAAGTTTAAATGATTCTGTTCATTTTTGTCCAGGCTTTGTTATAATCCAGTTATGAATAAGGAGCACATTTACAAGTTTATATTTTGTATACCCTGTTATGTCAATGATACCATATTCTATTTACACTCACTTAAAATAAATGTAGTTTATCATCAAAATTATACATACCAATGATGTCCTTGGCAATATGTTTTCCAGGTACTTCAACTGGCTCGCTGAAGCCAACCTTGTTGACAGCAGTGATGCGACACTGGTACTCAGCCTTGTGAATGAGGTTCTGGATGACATAGTTGGTCTCCTGCAGGTTCCTGGGGACGTTGCAGCGGATCCAGTCTGCGGTGTCAGTCCTCTTGCACTCCACCAAGTATCCAATAACGGGGCTTCCACCATTGTTGGCGGGGGCAGTCCAGGTGAGACTGATGGTGCTGTTGGTGGTGTCTGTCACACTTGGATTCACAACTGGGCCAGGAGGAGCTAGGGAAGAGCACATTGATCCAGTTTAAGTTACATATCGGATATCTTTGAGTTTGTGAGTAATAGTATATG
>NW_019444997.1:0-2139 GCF_002814215.2 Seriola lalandi dorsalis
CCCCGCCAATAGCACAGACACTCCTGCTCTTGTCCTATTCTCTTCCCTATCGCACTGTTTCCATCAGCTTCTTCTTTATTTATATTTCTTTTTTTATTTATTTATATTTTCCCAATAGCATTCAGACTATGCAAACACTTTTCACTGCCGCTGGCAGTTTGGCTGGAGTTTGTCTTCTTTCCCTAAAATGAATATATAAGTATTTTGGATTTATTGTTGAAGCTGAAGCATGAATTATTTACACATTTATAAGTTGTTGGAGGATCCTCCACCCAAAAACAATGAAGGGCAGCAGACTGGTGTGGTTTATAATAATTGTTCAAGTTGGATCTTGTGCAGTTTTGTGTTGTAGTTTCATCACAAAGACAGTGTTTACCCAGCAGGACATATTATTTCCATTTTAATTTAAACTCAACTTGTATTCTCTTCCACTCTTCATATGCGATTGCACCATTAAGGTCATAAATATGCATCAGCAAATCAAAACACGCATTCAAACTTCCTTCAGTCTCATCACTTTTCCACATTTCCTTTTCCTCCACAATGCATTGTATTGAAGTAAAAAAAAAAAACAAGCAGAAACCTCCAGTTAGCTTTGTGAAGCTGTCCCATCAAGTGAATAAGCTGTCTCTGCCAAATAGATGAACAACGCAAATGGTACAAGTTTCTGCCAGTTTGCATGATGAGAAAATGATATGCTGGGCAATGGCCCTGGTGTTGATGAAAAGAAATATGGAAAATAGTTTCCATATTTAGCATCCCCACGAGCATTCTGTTGGGGGTGGCTCTGGCTCAAATTCGTGTTGCTTTCTGTGAGCACTGGGATGAAACATTAGTGGCTGTTTTTAAACCCCATCATTCGACAGGCATGGTAATCTACAATTTCAGGAGCTGCTTTTCTTGTCCTTAAGTGACACCAAATCAAACAGCAGAGATATCTCAGGGTGTGAAATGAGAAGAGGAGGTGTATGAAGCACAAACTACATCAATTTTCATTTTTATAACAGATGTAGTTGGGGTAATATATGTCCAGCATTGGAGTATGAGGTAAGGGCCAGGAGCCGCGCCCTGAGTGGGCTCCTTTTGTAGCATCAGGTAGTGATTACCGCTCAGGCCACGATCAGAGCACAGCCTCCCTACGCTTCCCTGGTGCTGCCCTCTCTTCTGCTCACCAGGAGAGAGTCAAGCAGCCTGATTATAACCTATACCAGTACAGGTGCAGTGTGTGTGTGTGTGTTTGTGAGTGAGTGTGTTTGCTGTGCACATGTGTGCTTCGACAGATTATAGTGTATACTCTGCAGGCATAGTCCTGTAGCTTCTACCCCTGATTAACTCAGTGGGGGTAAAATCACTGTGAGGGCTACATGGGGACTGGGATGAAGAAGGCATGGAAAGGAAAATAATAGTGCAGAGAAGAAGTGTGGCTGAGTGGGAGAGTGGGTGGACAATTTGATAAGATTGTGCGTGTGTGTGCGCGTGTGTCTGAGTTGAACTCTGTGCTTAAAGATGGTTTGTCTTGCAGAACGAGACAGAAAAAAAACTTAGAGCAAAACATAATCACTTAAACACAACAAATCCGTAACCTGCAGCATATTTCACATTGCAAGTCTTGGTCCTATGTATTTGTATGCAAATTCAAATGCATATGATACAATGTGGACTTTTATTTTAGTGTAAGCATTTTAAGAAAAAGCACTTTTGTTCTGTTACAGTCTTTTTACAGAGGCAGAGCGTGATGGAGTGACTCGAACTTTATAAATATTTTCTGTTGCTCTGGTTGTGTAAAACCATCATTGCAGAACTTGGCATTTTCCATTACGGCTTGACAGCTTCTCTCTGATGTTTGAAAACATCGCCTCATATTTTTATCAAGCCCTTTGGTCCTTAGCCTCATAACCGGGCTAGGAAAATCCAAGGCAACAAGTTGAGCCTAATAGGCAATTAGCTTTTCAATAAGCCCTACTCACTGTGATTACTGGACTACATTAGTCTGTGATTGTCAGTAAGAAATGCTCGCAAGCTAGATAATCACAGCCATGTTAGAAAGTAATTAAACTTTTGGTGCAGTCAAAAGTGTTTAGCAGGTGGAGGTTATATTTATGGAGTACGCGTTGGTACACAAATACTCCGAGAAGCAAA
>NW_019444998.1:0-2139 GCF_002814215.2 Seriola lalandi dorsalis
AAAAAAAAAAAAAAAATACTCCATAACTAATTGTCAACTGTGACTTACTAATTACAAATATTTTTAAATTTCAGAGTGAATCATGCAGACTTAATAAGTAATTCCCTTATGTAATCTATAATTTTAAGAATGTATTCTGATTACTACTGATTTGAATTGTAACTGAGTAAATAGTTAATCATATTTTGTATACAAAATATTTTGTATACAAAATATACAAAATATGATTAACTGTATTTTATTTACTCTGAATACATAAGTTATTTACATGTAAGTTATTTACATGTATTTCATTGTCTTATGTGCTTAATACGCTTTTAGTTGCGGTTTCTTTTTACTGTTAAACTGAGCGACGTACCGGTACTTAACAGCTACGTTTTAAAACCTACGCAGTTTGAGTAAACTACGTAGGACAGAACGTTTCCTGCGTATATTCCTGTAGTTAGTAATGGCGGAGCTCAAAGAGGCGAACGCTTCCCAGCTACACCAGGAGGACGTCGATATCAAACGTAAGTAAAAAGCGTTAGTTTCTCGTTTGAACTCGGATTTTTGGACGCTGAAGTGCAGCATTAATCGTAGTTTACTCATCACCATGAGCTGCACAGTGAATTCACGGAGAATTTGAGTTTGCAACTGCTGAACTGAACGAGGGCCTCACCACGGAGCTCCGCCATAGGACCTAAATAGTCAACAACAACAGGGACAAAAGGGCTGGAGCTAGTTTGAGCCGAACCGTCGTAGTCACCGGCTATCTACATTTGTGACAGTCTGTTCGCATAGGCTTTGTCGGGGTGTTACACTGGGCTGTACGACAGTTTCAGATGACACGGTCTCATCACGGAGCTGCGCTACAGGACCGCAGAGCCGCTCAGTTTGGACACTCCAAACTGTCCGTTTATTACCGGTTTAACCATCACCGAGCTGCTGGCCTCAGCACACGACGGGTTTAGTTGTAGAACAAAAGGAAAGGCAACTAACCAGCCTCAGCTAACCTTTGAAAACTGCCCGGAAATTGAAGATTGTGAGAAAAATATATTCTTAACTTTCACCTTTATTATGTTCATATAACAGTTAAAACTATATTTGATACAACTTTATTTGAATACAGTTTAACGGCCTCCTTTGCAATGCCATGTAATGTAATAATTGTACTACAACGTTATTTATTTATTTATATACAAACAGTCAAATTCCCACAGAGCCACCAAAGTCCTTAAAGATATTTGATATGTTTTGTCCTATCAGAAAATTACTAATCAACAAGATTGACAGACAAATAATAACCAAAGTAATTTATCATGTCAACAACCACCAGTTACAGGTGTCATTTGTCAAGAATTAATTATTTTATTTTTGTAATTTTAACAATGAAATGAAATCGGTACAAGTCAACTTGGCTGAACTCAGACAACCTCTGACAGAGCACACTGCCAAGATGTGATCCAGCCATAATAGAGACTGTTTAGTTGTGTTTGCACCAAAACATGTTTTTTCACTTTTTCATTCCTGAGTAATAAGATGTCAATATTTTTTTTGTCCACTCAGTACATTTTTCAAACTGCAGCTTTTTGAAGTGGAAGGATAGAAGCTGGTTTGAAGAAGTCCAGCTCCACTCCACAGTTTTACATTTAATGAACTATGCTGCTGAGAACCTGGAGTTGATGTACTCAGTATAAAATATTCAAAAAGAGCCTCTCTGTCTCTGAAGGTGGCGATGGTGGAGATGCACCTTCAGCCGGTGACCAAGCTGCAGAGACTGAAGCTGCTGCAGATAATGACGCCAGACCCTCGACTACAACCACCGGTGATTTCATAAAAGCTCTTTGTGTGTGTCGATCTGTTCACGTGGACAGTGGTCTAAAACTTTAAAGATAGACATTTACAGACAAAAGTTTTTCTGATAATAGCATAACAAGTTCCCATTCTCCTTTTCTACTGACAGAGAGACACATCTCCATCCAAACTAAGCTGGAGGGCCTTGAGATGCTGGTTGACCTGAATGGGGGTGAGTTCAGTTCTTCACCAAATCTTCAGCAATGAGATTAGATGACACAGGCGAGGAATTAGATGACACATTGAGTCGTTTTTCAAGCAAAAATACCAAAGATGAACTAGTCTGATGCTGTCACAAGGCGACAG
>NW_019444999.1:0-2136 GCF_002814215.2 Seriola lalandi dorsalis
TGTCAAGAGTGGGGGACAGGATAACGGAGGCATGAAGGGAAGGATGGTAATTAGGGAGAGAAACGGCATTGCACTTGAAATGCAGGGTGTTGAGGAGACAAGCACTGATTTTACGCATAATGTCATGGAGAGTTAAGGTGAAAGGAAGTGTCATGCAGGGGCGAGGCAGTGGCAGCAGAGTCACATAACGGTAAGGGAAAGAAGAGACTTTGAAAAAAGTAAACATGGTAACCCAAGAATATAAAATGAGATGATACAAGTTTAAAGATAATGGGAAGGTGCATCAATTATTTTTTTTTAACCACTTATTGTGAGTGGGGTCACTGTGAGAGTTTGACACACAGAACAGCCTAAATGCCTCATTTCCATCAGCTTCTCCCGGAAACATTGTGCTACAGTCCCAGATAAGAGATCACTCCAGTTTTTCATGGGTCTGCCCAAGGGTCTCCTCCCAGTCAGTCATGCCCAGAACACCTCAGTGGGTAGACTCTTCAGGACCCTCCTTAATGGCTGCCTAAATCACCTCATTTGGCTGGGGGGAGCAGGAACTGAGCATAAAGACCTTCCTGGATTTTCAAGCTTGTCATTCTGTCGCATCAAGAGCTCGCTAGAGAAACCTAGTTTCTTCTTGTTTTTTCAGATCTTTCTTTGAGTAAACCCAGATTTCATAGCTATTGGCAAAGACAGGAACAAGCATTTAATCTGTAAAACAAGTTCCTCTTTGTTTTCACGCTCCATCTTCTCCACAGCAGGCTGATATGTTTGCTCACATAACTGCAGCTGCTGTATCTAACCAGCCATCACTCAGTTTCACAGTCACTCCTATCCTCTCCAGGCAGGATTTACTTCAGGACTGTTGTATTATACTACATTATTTTAGCTAGGTGTACCCAATAAACTGGCAACGAGTGTTAATAGATTTTCAGAGTTGAGTCAAGTATCAGCTATTTTAAGTTCATCAAGTATTCAGGCTGTGTTTTTGTTTGTGTATTCAGTAGTATAGTGCAAGTTGCCTCAAACACGGACAGATGTGTACCCTCATTGTATGGTGAATGACAGCAGACTTACTGTCCCAGACTACGATGTCTGCACATTCACATCAACAGGAAACGATTCATGCAGGATTCATAGAGTAAACAGAGAATGCCTGACAGCTTTGATATGACAACACTTTTCCCCCTCGCGCGGAGATCCACGCTCTCAAAATCAGTCATTCACTAAGTTCACGAACTCTGAGAAAACTAGAAAGCGAGAGGGAGAAAAAAGCGCTACGAGAGAGATGCGGTATGTGGGGGAGAGAGTACGAGAGAGAAGGCAGCAAATGTGGGGAAAAGAAGTGTCTTTCTAAGAACGCTCTCATTCCTGTACAACTCTTCAGTGGCTTCCCACTCCTGCGGGAAGAACAGAGGTTTTGCTGAGAAAGGAGATCACATCACTATTAAGACAAAGGCATTTAAACTGCTTTGTAGTAAGCAGATCTCCCCTGGGGAAAGCAGAGGTAGAAAGTTCAGCAGGTACAAGCAAGGAGAAGCTAAGTAGTTTATCAACGGGGAAGTTTTCAAGTTCCAGTAATGTTTTATTAATTGCAATTTTGGAAACGAATGTCTTGCTAGACATCACTGCTATAGGTTAGTCTCCATCCTACATTTACGTTATTAATTTATTGTCTCTTTCTCTGCGCATACCAGCTGTTTTGCTCTTCATTGTGGATAAATATTTCATTGGATGATTTCCATTCTCCAGTCGGCAGCTGTCTCTTTGCCATAAAGGCTGGAATATGGAAATGACCTGAGCCTCTCTGGCACTGTAAATCCAGTCAAATCACACAACATCAACCACAATATATATCTAATACACTTCTATACCACTATCCCTTATTTGCATATGTTTCAGAGCCTTTTACAAATTCAATATTGTGCTCTTACGAGTATCATTTTGAATGGAGGAACCCTCTCGGCATGCATAATGCAGCGCAAAGATCCCCATTCAAAACAGCTGTGTCGGGTTTCCAGTACAATTCCACGCCGTTCAGCGAATGAAGGCGGCATAGTAGGAACAGCTACCATATTTCAGTCAACAGCCGTAATTAAATGACAAATGACTAAGCAGACGCTCATTTGCTAAGCAGGAGTTGAT
>NW_019445000.1:0-2313 GCF_002814215.2 Seriola lalandi dorsalis
CAGAACCCAGGTCTCAAAAGTGGTGTCAAAATTCTGCAATTTGTAGACCCACCATCCACCCTGACCACCTTGACCAGTGTGTAGTACATAAATGTATCACTGTTGTGTCTGGTAAAATTATGCCAGGGAAAATAATCCAGACAACAATTAAATTTCCCTACAAAAAATAGCAAAGCAGGAGTACATGAACTTAGTTTTGTTGTACTGTATTGTGAGATTAAGAGATTCCATATGAACTTATCCAGCCCTAATGATGAGTCAGTATAGGTATAAAAGCATGTTTCAGATTTGGTTTATTGATGATTAACACTTGGTCTTTGTGTGCCATGTTTACCTGGTATAAACTTCAAACATTTTGTCCCTCTTTCTTAAGATTTCATGACCATGATGACTCAAAAATATTACTGGAAGAGGCCAGACAGAGAGTAAAAAAATATCAAGACAGATGACAGCCTATCACAAAAGAAAAAGTAATAGCAAAACAGAGAGACAGACAAAGAACACAAGGAAAGAGGCAGAGAGTAATGGTGAGCCTGTGAGCAGAAGAAATACACATGGTAAAACTGTCCTCGCATAGCAGACAGAGATGAAGTAGATAGAGCTCACAAGAGACTGGAGTGAAGAGACTGGCATTAAAGCTATCCACATGCCAACACAAATTCTGCCCCTGGACAACAAGACAGAGAAAATGGCAACCATAAATAAATGTGGCCTGTCGAGAGAGAGAGAGACAGGCCACAGACAGACAGACAGACAGACAGACAGACAGACAGACAGACAGACAGAAACTGCATATTTGTGTGTGTGGTTGTATCTGTATGAGTGATATTAGAATTAATGTTTAAGTGCTAGCGGTGCATGTGCTTAATGCACCCACTTGCATAGATGTTTCCATCTGAAAGTGTGTTTGTGTGTGCGTTGTGTGGACGCTAAAACTCCCTGAGAGCAATTTCTCCATGGCCATAAAACAAAGCACAGAACTATATAATAAAATAACAAGTGGAATGTTAGGGTATGTAAGAGGTGTAAAAACGCGCCAACTAAAAGATCAATAACCCCAGTGTGTGTGTGAGCCAAACTTTTGCCTCCTACCTCCAATCTTTCTTTTACTGACACTGTTGTTTAAATTACAAGAGCACAGAAGCACATAAAAATACAAAACCACTATCCATGAACAGGCACTGATGACTGCTAATTCAACTTATTGACAGCCATCATCACAGGAGAGGCTGTGTTTAACACACAAATCTCCAACAAATGCCGGCAAAGATACACCACTTTACAATCCGACTGAATAGAGACTGGAGTGTTTCAGCTTTTCCATCTATTTCTCTATCTTTCTAACTTAGCTGAGAGACACCTGTCCCAAGTCCATACTACAGACTAATTCTAAAATGCAGCACACAACAGCTATGTCACATAGATTTGCATCAGTTAATGTGTGTCAATTGATTTGGAAAGCATGCTCTGGATGTGATTGCTGCTTATCTGGAGAGTTGATGCGAATCAACACTGGCAGTGGCATATTCTAATGTGCCGACCTGTCAACCCATGATGATGCTTATTAAGATATTGCAGCTTTGGATGGCTTTCATAGAAACCAAGTTGTGTGAGTTCATGTTGTCCTTAAGGTTCTGTACGGATGATCAGTGGTATGAGTTCTCACCCAGAGCACAGTGTGGAGGCAAAAGGCAGTGTAGGTTCAAGTATCTAGCATGCGCTAGGTAGTGGGGCAGTGACATTTGAAAAAAAAACCCCCAAAAAATAAAGACTGTTTATCACAAATATCCCAATTAAATTATTTTGACCCTGATACAAGTCCATTAACACTGGATATCTGCTGATGCAGAGTACAACGCAACGCTTGATTAAACATTTATCAGACACATTGCAGCGGAAGCCAACTACATCTTACACACCTTATTTTTCATAAAGTACTTGATCCTAATACTGAACCAATGTAAAGAAATCTGCTAGAAAGAAGACATATCACGCTGTTGGAGTTATTGGAACTACAGAGTCCTCTCCTGGTTGAGCGGTGCTGTAATTACAATATAATAATAATAAAGTGTATTAGTAGTGTAGTTTGTCTTCACTCACAAATGATCTTTGGCAAACTGCAGACACCGGCTTACATAGACGACACAAGTCCCACAACAGGTAAGTTACATATTTGCCTGCTATCAATGTATCTCGGAATTGATGTTTATTAGCAACAGTTGATATGACCTTCTGTCACTGCCACCGCTGTGAACAGTGTGAACCATCGAAAGCGACTGTTGGTGCTGGCTAAAAAATGAGAACCCACTAGCT
>NW_019445001.1:0-2135 GCF_002814215.2 Seriola lalandi dorsalis
CGCAACTATAACTGTACAAAAGTATACAAAAGAACAATTACACTTCATGGATAGTGAAGAGGCAACTAGTAAATAAGCAAAAGCTCAACAAGGCCTAACATCTGCCATCACAATATTATCATGTGTATTACTAACACAATATCAATATTTCCCTTTTTAAATATCACATGCATCATCAATACCTATATATTGCAACAACCCTACTGTGAGTTCAACCAACGAGAATGTGGTTGGATTACCTATCGTATCTAACTGCAGAGATCTACTTCCAGCGCAAGTTAAAATCTCAGGGTTAAAAACTGATCTAATGTTGGGTCAATATAGCACCGACTGAATACTGGGTTAACATTACCCAGTACCAATGGGTTGTCATAACCCAATGTTGTTATGTCTATATTAGTTATTTTCTAACCATGGACCGGGTACATTTGTCATTTTTAATGTGCAATAGCGTTCCTCTAAAATCCTTTATCAGTCAGGCTATAATTGGAGCATCATCATGTACACTTACAAATGCCTAAAAAACCCCACTCCAAAGGTTCTCTGTGACATAGTGAAACCTCTGGAGGTTTCTGGCGTACTTTCAGAAAGCTTTTGGATAGCCAACTTTTTCTGTTCCGGGGATCGATATGTTGAACTCTCACCATCAGAATTCAAGATGAATCATGGCAGGGCATTATTTAAAGGCGAGGTACAACAGTTTGTATATTGTTGTATGTGCCTTCCTGATGGGCACCGCAAACAAGCTTAGGCTATAAATGTTGCGTTATGTGGCATACCTACATTGATTATTTACATTAGGTTTCACCAGAAAGACAGCTGTAATGAAGTCACGATCACCATACGAAGGCCATAAGTGCTGTACCTTGCCTGTGCATTTGACAGGGATAAAACGGATATAAAGAGAGCTGCGAGATGAAGCCCAGATTTTCTCTGCCCTTTCAACTATTCAGTCAGTGTTTGTTCTGTGAGACAGATTCCACACAGCGGGAAATCAATTACATTCACACCAATATGGATCAGAGACCACTGGTGATCTGCATCCTCTTCTTCTCTTCACCCTGTGTCTTGCAGAGGAACAGAGAATTCTTAGTGTTTAGAAAGAAATGACTACTTTTGTGTGAATCTCTGCTGGGTGCTTTGGCACAGAGTGAAACACTGCACACCACTGGGGGTGTGCTGCATGTGGGAGGAAGAGTGGGGAGAGAATATGTGTACCGAGGGGAGTGGGGACTTACCAAATGGGCCAGTTAAGTCATAGCATTACGGGTCCTTTCTGATGTCACACTGACATCATCACCCCGAGCCCCACCCGCCCTACACTCGACACAAAAACATTTACATCACTATGAGTCATACTGCACCATAAAGTTGTACATCAATAATCTATTGATGTCATGACTAACCTGTATCCATCACATATCACATATCATAATTTATCAACATTAAATTAAATTAATATTCTCATCTCTGCAATCAAGTTTCATATCTAAACGGCAATGTAGGCACTAAAAGAACTCACACTTTGCTGAAGTGCGTCAAATCTTTGGAAACCCGTACCCTTTTCGAACAAGCACTGTGGCATTCAAGCCAAAGCTCAGGGTTAGTTATTTCTTCACACTTTTGCATAGAGCACAGATGGAGAAGTGTTTGTTCCCTTCGAACAACAAAAGGACCAAATCTGAAAGAGGGTTACATCACTTGCATCTGATTCAGTGCAGTCCTTGACTTAATTGGAGTCAAAAGAAATTACTACAAAGATAAAGAATTGAAAAAAATAAATAAAATGTAATAAAAGGAGCAAATCAAAAAGGATGAAATATGAAAGGTTGCGATTGACTAATGAGGTGCTTCTATGATTGATTAAAACTCCTTGAGAAGTTGAGGAAATTTCTAAAAGCCAAAAGAGTTTTCATGTGAGAGGAGGAGAGCATCACCTCTCCCTTGCATGAAAGTGTGAGTGAAAAGATTAACTTGATAAACTCAGCTAAAGCAAACATCATGACTCCTCTTGGAGTGTTTATTTTTTTGTTGGTTCTTATCACTTTTATGAAAGTATTTTCTAATAAATGGTACTTTAGTACTCACACGGCCATATGTACATTGAGAGAGTTATTGCCTCCAAAGTTACGGTG
>NW_019445002.1:0-1940 GCF_002814215.2 Seriola lalandi dorsalis
GCATAAAAATGCCCAAAAAAAGTCATAGTATAGTGTGGCATAAAACGTCAAAAAAACATCACAGTATATTAAGACGTAAAAAGTCATAAAAACGTCATATTATGGTAAGGCTTCAAATGAAATAGTATCGTAACGCATAAAAATGCCAAAAAAACGTCATAGTATAGTATGGCATAAAACGTCAAAAAAACATCACAGTATATTAAGGTATAAAAGGTCATAAAAACGTCATACAATGGTAATGAATGAAACAACATATTATCGTAACGCATAAAATTTCCAAAAAACGTCATAGTATAGTATGGCATAAAACGTCAAAAAAACATCACAGTATATTAAGGTTTACAAGGTCATAAAAACGTCATAGAATGGTAAGGCTTCAAATGAAATAGAATTGTAACGCATAAAAATGCCAAAAAAAACGTCATAGTATAGTATGGCATAAAACACCAAAAAAACATCACAGTATATTAAAGTCTAAAAGGTCATAAAAAAGTCATAGTATGGTAAGGTGCAAAACTAGACAGTATAGAAAGGCATAAAATTGCCAAAAAAATTTCATAGTGTAGTATGGCATAAAATGTCAAAAAACATCATAGTTTATTAAGGCATATGCAGCACTAGCATTTTTTAGATGTGTATTTCTGTGAGGTAAGTTCAGTATTCACGCTCTTTTAGCTCTGTTTTTATTTTTTTTTATCTCTAACCCCGAGGGAAATATTTGTTGCTACAGGTGCTAAATGCTCTACAATGTTAACATCAGGGAGCTTACAACTGTCGCCTCTCCTTTTTCACAGCTGAGATGTTTGTGTGATTAAAACTGAGTATTAGATTAGTGGAAAAACAGAAAATGCTGCACACATGACTTTACAAACTTCTTACAGCTGCTCTGACACTTGAATGTCTTCATGAAGGCACATATATTGATCCTGATCCTCATCCTGAAAAATGAGAAACAGGATGACAATGCCCCCATTCATATAGGGCACAAGGGGTCACTGCATAGTTCGATGCCTATAAAGTTGACATGAATCATATGTTATGGCCTATGGGGGATTTTGGAACGACATGTTAGACAGCACTTAATTCCACACACCACCATCATCAAAATACCAAAGGAGGGAATATGTTTTGGCGAATTGGTGCTCCATCCCTCCAGTAGAGATTGCCAGGCTGCAGTGAAGCTCTTCTGGTGGCACACGGTGGCCCAACACCTTACTAAGACACTTTAATCCTTTAATTTGTCACCCGTCTGTATAATCCTCTCCTGTTGCTGGCTGTAGGCAGTAGAAGTTGGAGCCAAAGATAGATAGATAGATAGATAGATGGATACATACTATATTTATCCCCTAGGGGAAATTCATGTATTGTGTAGGAGCACAACGAAGAAACAAACAAGCAAACGTGGAAGTGAAAGTGGAAGCAACAGAAGTTATAAATAAATGTATACATTAAACGAAATGGCATCAAACAAAGAAACAAAACAGACACAAGAAGAAATATTCTATACCTGTAAACCTACAAACAAGGTCACAAAAGAAATGTTTTTCTCAGTTCTTCAGTGGCCTACACTGAGCTGAACTTCAACTTCAACCCCATGTAATACTTTTAGGATGAACTGGAGAAATGTCTTTGAGCCAGGCCTTATTACCCAGCCTTTTGTGTTTTGCACTTCAGGGCCACAGTATAGTATATATTGTATGTACTATAAATCATTGCCCTAATACAAGGACCAATCTGCACACCTCATGGAGGACCGATCACATCATGACACCTTGTAACTTAAGCAAAGGTTTTACAGTGTCGACACACTCTCAGATCTCAGGAGTTAACTTGGAAAATAGAATTGTATTATTATGAACAGGAATGGTGGCCAAAGTGACAAAAATAAGACCCAAGCGGTTTGGTATATTTTACTTTGTGTTCCCATAAAATTATGA
>NW_019445003.1:0-1745 GCF_002814215.2 Seriola lalandi dorsalis
TTACAGTCGCCATGTCAGAAATGGGCTGGGCTGAAAGGATCACACAAGGGTCACGGCGGCCACAGGTCTACTGCCATCTTCTGGTGAAATGTAAAATAGCTTTTTTTGTACGCGTGTATTTTATACTGTGGTCAACAGTGCTGGCGGGCCGCATATTATTGATTATATGACAGAGGCTGTAGGCCGGTGAAAATTTGAACACGGGCCGCAATTGGCCCCCGGGCCGGACTTTGAACATGCCTGCCATAAAGAAACGTTCAAAATTCATAAGCTACAGCGAAAACCCATGAACTGCAGCGGGAAGATAAGGTAAAAGTCCAACAGCAGCTGTGCATGAGGTCGAAGATACTAATGACAGCAGCAAATGCAGGTGCAGCAACAGGTCGGTGGCGACTTGTGGGGAAAAAATAACGCTATGACTAGTGTAAGGAGATATTTTGTGTTTGAGCGGATCAGAAGGGACAAGTTATAGACGAAAGGCCAATATGCAAATGGTGCCACAGGACGAAACGCCTCAAAATTATCTTACCAGCTTAAAGACAGACATCCGCTTCTGTACACAGAATTCAGCTCCACACAACGTTCACAAAGGCTAAGGTTAGCTTGTAGAGGCTAACGTAGCGATAGCTAATGAGGAGAGCTAGGTGCTCACAAAATTAGCAGGCTACAGTCATCACCGTTCAGTCTGTTAAAATATAACGCTGACTTTTAAAATGAATATTTTCAGACCATGGGTCTCTCACCTTGTTAGCCAGTTTAAACTACTGCTTCACATGTGCGTGTGTGGTAGCACACTGTGTGGGCAGTAGTCTCTGATGTCTGTCTTTTGCCATTTTATTGAATTTGGTATCGAAGAACTTCAGTATTATTGGTACCAAGTACCAAGATTCTGGTATGTCACATATCTACACTATGCACAACTGCATATGTAAAATGTACCTGTTCCATGTGAAACAAGTTTGTGAGGCTATTTATTTGCATTTGTAGCAAGTGAGTGTTGTGATAGCTTTTGAGGTGATAGTTTTGTTTTTATTAAGTGACCATGTATCCCTCATTCATTCAGAAACATCCTCATCATAGTTGCTATTTTAACAAACAACTGACTTTGGCATCACAGTCTCTCATGCTAATCATAAACCAACATTGAGTAACAGAAATCCCAGTGGGAATAGAATGAAAGGAGCCAGAACGATATGATTGTTCAATGTTGCCTGTATACATGTGTCAAAGAACGACAGCAAAAGACTAAGTACATTAATATTATTATTATCTAACAGTTCATATATCAGCTTAAATCAAATACCATTTGGGTATTAAAGTAGCAATACAGCACTGTAGTTTGCAGCTGCTGAGATTTTGACTTGTCATAACAGTAAAAGCACATGTGTAATTAATAACACTAATGGTGTCTCTGTTTAATTTAAAATGTACCAGTCAATTAGCTAGCACACATAAATGCATGACCCTAGAACTTTGATTCAATCATCCTTAATGTTATTAATTGCACCTGTGCTCATTCTTCTATGACACAATAAAATGTTTGCAGTGAAAATGGCCCACTAAATCACTTGTGGGTGAAACATGGACTAGATCTTTTTGTAGCCACTGGCCAGTCAATGCACTTAGCTGCATCAGATGCCGATAGCAGCAGCAGCAGCATTAGTGACTGATGCTCGGAGCTGATCTTTTGAATACACCACCGCTCTGTTAGTGCCCTGGGAGATCTGCTGGCTCCACGTTCCTTT
>NW_019445004.1:0-2134 GCF_002814215.2 Seriola lalandi dorsalis
AAACAACATCTTGCTCTGATTGAACCACTGCTATGAAAAGCTTGTTCCTTTATTTTCTGGTCATTTCTGTGATAAGAATTTTTTCGTGGCCCGAGGGCCTGTGACATACAGTAACTGACAAATGCAATATTTTCCATCATCTTTTTAACACCGTATGTCATGCTATAGCTGACAGATTCTAGTGTCAGACACAGCACGTCGATATTACGGCCTCTGTGTAGGAGACTCTAAATGTCACAGTAAAATTTCAGCCATACATCAATATGAGCACATGGCTGTTTTCCCTGGTTGTGAGAAAACAGCCATGTGAGATGAAAGCTTTTCACGTCATAGACAGCGGCAGCCAGTCACTACCTTGAGAATGAGTAAAGTTAATGCCCTAGAACACTGTCTGTACGGTGTGCACCTTACCTCTGAGAGTCAAGTTTTCTCCATACCACAAGGAGACATTTATAGAGGGCTCAACCTAATAAAGCCTGAGCTGTGAGGACTGCCATTTCTCAGCTGCGGAGTATTTCATTACCACAGGATGGTTTATCTACCCTCGTCATCACTCATATGCGTGAGAACCAAAGCTGCCAGTGGGCGCATAATCAGAGCAATTGAGAAGAATATTGAAAGAACAACAGAAGGCAAGCATTTTATTGATGCATCAAGTCTTTTCTTGAAATGACTGCTATTATTTAACCATAGAAATTAATCAATAATGCTTTGACATCCATCATTGCAGGGTTTTATTGTGTTTGAATAATGGCCTCTGAAACTCCTTGACGATTTAAAAGAAATGATGGCGCACTTTTGATGGGACTATATGAAACTGGGCTTTCAATAAGTCGGAAACAAGCTTCTCTCATCCGAGTTAATCTTCCGTCAACAGTTTTATGACAACTTGATGGCCTGTTTTGCATAAATATTCACTTTTTTGTCTTACTTTTCAAAGCCTGCTGGGTGATGACACCTCAGAGTTAACCTGGATCCATCTCTATTCTGTTCAAATGGGTCTTGTTGTGATGCTCTCTCATCCTCTGCATCCTCATCCTCTCCTTCTAATGCTGGCAGACTCAGCCCTGGGAATTTCTCAGAGGCAGCTTGTAGGCTAATTACCCTTATCAAAATCATGACCTGCTTAATGATGGCTGTCTTTAATCGCCTGCACCCTAGCTCGCAGCTACTGACATTTAGTACAATTAATTAATGCAAAGACAACAGGGAATTGGTATCTGCTCCGCTTGGCTAAGATGGCAGCTTTCATTATGTAACACGGTCAGGGGAGGCCTCAGAAAGGGGGGAGGGTTGGCAGATGATATATCACTATCAGAGGCTCGGCTGAAGCAATGGAGATGCTCAAAAGCTTGTTAGTTTGACAGGAAGGTAACACTGGAGGAGTTTCCATGGGAAAACTGTGTTTGGTGTTTTATCTGATTATCTTGCAACATTTTGCTCAAGCTTTATCCACACAATAGTGATGATCTCCAAATGACCATCCTCTAAATGAATTTTCAATTATAGCTTAGTAACCATTAGTCCCACCGATACTAGGATCGGAATGGTTATTTCAAAACACAAGAGCAAAGTTGTATGATAATAATAACAATAATAGTAATAATAATAATATAGATTTTATTTGATTTAACATTTCAGCACCCCTCACCCTGAGCACACAGCCAAGAGAATGCAGGAGTGTCTTAGGAACAACTCTCTGAATGTTCTTAAGTGGCCCAGCCAAAGCCCTGACTTAAGCCCAATCGAACATCCCTGGGGAGACCTGAAAATGGGCGTCCACTGACGTTCCACTTCCAACCTGACAGAGTTTGGGAGGATCTGCAGAGAAGAATGGCAGAAAATCCCCAAATCCAGGTGTGTAAAGCTTGTCGCCTCATACCCAATCCCCATACCTCGTACCCAAGAAGACTGGATGCTGTAATTGCTGCCAAAGGTGCTTCAACTAAGTGCTATTGAGTGCAGACTGATGAGTGAAAAAAATGATCAAATCTAAACGATTTTAGAAGAAGACATAACAAAATGTGACAAATGTGAAGGGGTCCTAATTCTTTCTGAATGTGCTGTATGTGAAACTAAAGGCTGTCTATGTCAAGAATCATTAGGAATTTCAAGTAATAAATCTGCCACTCTG
>NW_019445005.1:0-2133 GCF_002814215.2 Seriola lalandi dorsalis
TCAGAGTGTTGGAGGTTGCAGACATGGAGGTCAGAACATTGTACATTAATTAATTTCCCCCCCCCGCATGTAGAAATTATCTTATTAATCTCTATTAACCGTGGACAAAACAGGCTATGCTGCTGTAATTACTACACCGCACCTTCAAAATGACAGACTGCATGGTAGGATCTGAGCCATGCTGCCGTTTCACAAAGACACAAATGAGTTATTAAATTGTGTGTTATGGTGTGGCGCAGACATACAGCATAAAGCTCACCATCAAATGAAGGCAATCGTGATAAACACGCCGTCGCCATTTTTCTCCCATAATTGTGACATTTCCTGCTTTTGTGTGAGCATTTTTCTGTATGCAGCGATCGTATTACAGGACATTCATTTGGCTTCTGTCCAAAGTGGACACAAAATGTACAGTATTAGTTAACAACACTGAGTTAATATAACCACAGTGGCTTGCAAGCATTAATCATATTAATCTATTAAAATATGAGTTGAAAAAAAGTAAACAAAATGACTCAAAAAGCTTTTTTAAAAACTCCAGTAATGGATGCAGCCATTGTCCAAAACATTCATGAGAAGCATATTGCAGCAGTCATTAAAGTAAATAATGAAATAAAAATTGTACATGACTGGAAAGCTTTGAAAGGCTGGAACAGCAACTAATGTATTCAGTCAGAGAGAGAGGAACACGCACAGTCGGAGACAGAGGCAATGGGACAAGAATTGCTCGGAAATGTTTAGATCGTGGAACAAACAGGGTTTCCACACCAGAAGCACAAGTTCAACATTGTGCACAGCATGGTCATTATTTCCACTTTCTGTATTTCCTGCTTGGGCGGCTGCACTACACAGGTTTTCAGCCAGGGTTCAACTATATGCAACTTTGACCCCACATATGCTGCTGCAGCCCCCCTCCCCTCCCCTCCCCCCAAAAGATGCAGAGGCGGTTATGGAAGTTATGTTAATAGCAATTTAACTGTTCAGACGAATGAAGCCAAAGTTTGATGCTTTCTGATCCTGTTAGGTCATCGGTGGAAAGTCTTGAGCACAGCAGAAAATATCAAGTTAGCTTCCTTGTTAGCGGCCTTGTGTTGCTCTTTAGTCTTTGCGCTCACTTGTTCAAACGATTCATATTTGTACGTCTAGTGCCCATTGACATGACCAAGAAAACTGTTACAGAAAAACAAAAGTGGAAGTCTAATCTTTACTGGTGATATTCATGCTAAAGCAAAACACCTGGGTAGATTTGCAACATTTAGTCCGTTACTTGTCGACAGGAAATCAATCAGAAACTATTCTGATAATCGATTTATCATTTTGAGTCAATTTTTTACATAAAAATTCTCAAATATACACACTTGAGGAGCTGGAACCAGGTTCCTTAGTCTTCTGTGATAGAAAATTGAATATCTATGGGTTTTAAAACAAGACGTCACCTTGAGCTTTTGGGAAAATATTCAGGGCTTTTTTCACCTCATAAACCAAACAAGTTATTGATTAATGGAGAAAATAATTGTTAATAGCAGCATTACACACAGGAATACTGTAGCCCTTGGGGAATATAACCCAGGTTATATTTGACACTGTGTATCACAAGTATGCGTGAGCTTCTGCGTTTGCAATTCATTCAGCATTTGTAAAAAAGGAAGCCATTACAACCCTGCACGGCAGAAGTTAAATACCTGTCTTTCAGCCTGGCAGATACAGAGACACTCCAGAGAAGCTGAACTAGTCTCCTGCAGGTCTTTTGTTTACTCCCTCCTCTCTGATCTGATTACCAATATGGAACTAATGTAGCACTGGCCGTCTCAGTCGTTCGTCATACATTGGTGGCAGGTCAGATTTCCTGTCTCTCTGATGGACGTACAGAGGCCAGATCCATACATCAGCTCCACGTCTATACATCACCTCCTGGCGCCTCATCTTGTTTGGAAATGAAAGTCTTTATTATTGATTTTGGCTCTGACTGTACATCCGTTTCCAATTTGTACTCCATCACTCTTGGTCTAAAGCACACTGTATTAAGCCAACTGCTCATCTCCAGGTCCTCGCTGTCTGTACATGTGAGGGATCTTAAACGTTGTGTGTGTTTGCGTGTGTGTTAATGCACCTTCTCGCTAATGTTAAAGTTAT
>NW_019445006.1:0-2133 GCF_002814215.2 Seriola lalandi dorsalis
AGCCAGGAAGACGGAACAGAAAGAAAAAGCAGTGGAGAAGAAGCAGAAAGAAAGAAAGAAAAACCAAAGCAGCAAAAACATGACGCAGACAAAAGCAGGTTGATAAGCAAACAGAAGAGAAGACATTGATTGAAATCCAGAGACAAACATGAAAGTGACAGGTGAGAGTATTAAATATGAAAAGGAAAGAAAAAAGTTTATCCATCAAAAACAGACATTTAAAGTAAAAAAATCTAAAGCTGCGAATCATGCAAAGTAATGCTCATTGAGTGTTAAATCCCACTGGAATTTTTTCCTCCCATGTCAGTCTCTCACTCGGATCACTGAGTCATGCAATTAGGCCTGTAAACCAACCCAGCACTTCATTCCCATCTCCTGCAATAAGGAAGCAGCAAGCAGGTTATCACTTCTCCGTCATAGAGCTTTTGTCAGCTATTCCGATTAGCCCACTTTTACGCCATTTAAATCTAAATTAAACCATTCATCTCCCCGCATGCATGCCTTTATCCTCTCCTCGCAATGACTTGTAGACGTTCAGGGAGGGGAAAAAGGGGGAAATGAATGTAGACAGAAAGGAGAGGATTCCCAAATTTGGTTTTGAAAACGGGGGGCTGTCAACTCCACAGTTGTTAAAAGCATCTATTCAGAAACTTTTTCTACCCAGCATTTGAAAAGTTCAAGGAAAGAGAAACTTAAAGAATACAAGAAGACAGAAGAAGAGGGAGGTGGGTGACTTGTCAAGTGTCAAGAGAAATCAGCGAAGGTGTGAATAGTCTAGTTGCCCTTTGATCTAGTCTAGGATTGTACATCACGATGCATATCTCACAGATGGAAATCACTGCATGTTTGTTTCACATTTCAGGAAGCATTTTTGAGTCTTTTATCCCCCCAGAGTCTCCCACACAGAGTAAACAGGAACACCAAAGTTTTTGTCTGTATCGTTGAGTGATAAAATTACTCAATGTGTCATGTTTATTACCTTCTTCCTTCTGTTACAATGTCCCAGTTTTCTTTGAAATCATTAAAGGTCTATTGTATCTGCTCTGAAGTGAGTCAAAGTGCGATGTAAAGTTTGCATAACATGTATTTGCATCAATCCAGGATTAAAAAGTCATGATGTTTGTCGACGATGGCTTGTTTTTTCTTGCTGATGATCTTTCTAAGTTAGACTTTGATCGTGTGGGCGAGTTAGAAAAAAGTTGAAATATATTCATCTCAAGTATAACATGTCAACACCAACATATCAATTTTGTCAGTATTTTGACTTCTTGATTTTATAAAACCCATAAATTTTGAAAGATGCAACGAAAGCGAAGCGAAGAGAAAAAAAAAGCAAATTTGACATTCATCCACAAACATACACTCATTCATCCACACACTCCCCACCACCCCCACACACATGCAGAAACGCTAATTACAGTGACGCCTTCAAGTAAAAGCTCCATTTCATCACGGACAGAGGAGAGAGCAGGAAAGCGACGATCCTTCAAATGACATATTTCCTTTACGTTTTGACATATCAAGAGGATTTTAAAAAGGCTGGGTCATGAATATTGCACAGCCTCCTGCCTAACTAACTAGCACTATTCAACTGGCATATCTCAACAGTGATACTGCAAAATATTCTGGCTCTTTCTAATTAACACTTGTGTCCATCTAAGAGAGTAAATTATTTGCAGGATTCCATCTGCATACCTCCACTTTTTTACCTCAGAAGTATGCAGAGAGCTCTGCATAGACCCATATGGCTAGAAAAGCACCCTGTTGCTTTTTATGCAAATGGCGCTGTGGAATAATATCTCTGGCAGTCACTGCTCTTTGCTGCTTTAATAAAGTTGGTGGAAAATGAAATAAAGGTGACTAGAATAATGATTACAACAGAGAATTACCGCGAGCCCTTTGAGCTGTTTCATCCAAAGCAAGTTGTCTTGCTTTCAGAAGTCTGTGGCATCGTTCCTGATTGGAATAAAAGCTGGCAGTCTGCTACCCTGTGTAGGCTTTTTATTTTTATTTTCTGAGGCAGTATAGTAAAGCCAATGCCAAATGTAATCTAGAGGGAATTTATTGTCATTGCACTATAAATACAACAATCCAAATATTCTCAAACTCAATGCATTTTCTAAACGTTAAGCT
>NW_019445007.1:0-2131 GCF_002814215.2 Seriola lalandi dorsalis
TCAATAACATCAATCTGTTTTCTCTTAACTGAAACAGGTGCAGGGGTGTACCTCTTGCAATTTTTTTTTTTTTGTTGAGAAAATCACTGTTTGACATGAAAAGTTTAATGGATTGCTGATTAGCACACAACAGTGTCAGTGTATCACTTTATCTGTCAGTGTTAGACAGAGTGTGCTCTTGTACCTTGACAAATGAATACAGCTGAATGAACAAAGAGTGTGCTTGTCTGTGTGTAACAGAGAGAAAGAGAGAGCACCAAGGCTTGATAATTTAATGTCACAGAAGCTTTTCCTCACAGAGAAAATTGCCTGGCTTTTAATTGACTTAATCATTGTATTACTCTACAAAGACAAAAGATAAATGCCCTCTTATCTGTTGGTAACAAAATGGACAAGGCTGCCAAAGAAGAGGGAGTAGACATGAAGCACCCGAATGAAAAGATGATTCTGTTTCTACAGTCTGCGGGTCCTGAGGGAAGCTTCATCTTCAAACAAATTTGGTCTCAGTACTGTTAGAGCTCTTTCTTCTCCTTGATGTCAGAGAAAGCTTTTATTATTTCAGGGCATCCTCAGCAGAGAGATGACAAGAGACCTGCTATTTAAGTCAAGGTTTACTGTCACATTAAACCACAAGGTCCTTGTTAGAGGCTGTGGTATTTAACAGTGTTGCTACAGAACTGTTGCTGTTGGGGCTGCACACTGTGGCAACATGGTCTTGACAAAAACAGTAATACTTTATACTTTCAAGGCTCATTTATGGACACTTGTATTGCACATTTAAGACTGCATAGACTACAATAACAGATTTTACAGTGACATATAAACATGAAAGTTGAGATTGGTGTTTTGAAGGTCTGCCATGTGCACACAGGGACACAACACACAGAAATGCAAAAAACAAGCACAAACACAAATACTGACTGAGAGTTTGGTTTTGAAGTTGAGATGTGAGAGATTTTAAAAGATAAAATTGTTGACCATCGAATATTCAATGAGTTTGTTTTTTATTTACAGTTTGTAGCCATGTGAGTTTCCTGGCTCTAGAGATGCCAGTGTCAGTCTGTCGGGGCGTCCGCCACTTTGGTCCACACTCTCAACAACCTTAGGATGGACAGTACAGATATCCGTGGCCCCCACAGTTGGGAAAAGATTGCCTTCTTGCTGGCAGAGACTTTCTGGCTTCAGTTTCCAGTCACAGTTTAATTAAGCTTAGGCAACAAAACTACTTGTTTAAATTTAGGAGAACGTCATGGTTTGGGTTAAAATAGACCCTTTCACAACATTTAGAGGTATTTTTGGGGGGGCATTGCCTTATTCTGATAGGACAGTGAGAAACAGAGAGGAAAGTGAGGGCGAGAGAAAGGGAATGACATGCAGCAAAGGGCTGTGAGTCGGATTTGAACCCATGGCCGCTGCAGCTAGGACTGACCCTATGTGTTATGCGCCCTACCAGGTGAGCCGCTAAGGTGCCCAACCCTTGCACAACTTTATAACAACAAAGGCCATGGTCCCCAGAGGATGAATACTAATAACTATAACTAGCACCAACATCTGGCCCATTTCATTTTTTCCGAATACTTTGGTTTATGGTCAAATACCCACAAAATGAAGGACATTCCCATCAGCCTCTGCTGTACTTAATGCTAAATAGCAAATGTTTTCATTGTTAACACACCAAACCAGCATGGTAAACATGGTAAACATGTCTACAGATTATCAACATGCAAGCATCATAATTGTATAATAACGCAATACTTAATAATTGCACGCTGATGTACGCAGTTAGCTCAAGTTAAACTGCAAGTAGACTTCCAGTAAAATCACAAAAAAACTTTGTGGTGTGATTCTAGATATCACCACAGTATAAATCATAGTGAGTGCAAAACACTAGTATAAATAGTTAATACTCCATTATACTATCATCTCAGCATTCAGCCATTACTGACCAGGTGATCAAACAAAATCAGGAATGAGTTCCCAAAAACTAGACTGATACATCCCTCACTCTTTGAAGCTACTTATTTCACGTTTAATTATATCACATTAAAAACGAAATCAAGGTGGGGCGTCGTGTAGCGTAGTGGTTTAAGCAGGCGCCCCATGTGTAGAGGCTACAGTCCTCGCTGCAGTT
>NW_019445008.1:0-2131 GCF_002814215.2 Seriola lalandi dorsalis
ATTACAATTTGTAGACTTTGCAATTGGATGTAAAAGGTGAAGTTGACAGACCAAATGTACAGAGACCAGCTGTGGTCTTACCCTGGTTTGGGTGAGTGGTGAAGGGGTGTCAGTGAAGCTGGTTGTTAGCTTACCCTGAATGAGAGAAGACCAGAGCAGCAGTGAATGAATGGTGTTGTTATGTTGTTACTGATTTTTTTTTTTTAAACTCTCATTTGATGTCAACTCAGTTGGCCGTACAGTAATACTGCACAGACTTCAAAACTGGGTTTGGCTCTCAGCATGGTGCTTAACTGGTTCAAATCCTATCTGCAGAAAAGGAACAATTTTGTCTCAGCAGGTAATTAAGCATCTGAGTAGACCAACATGATGTGTGAAATTCCCCACAGTGGAGTCTTTGGACCTCTTCTATTAACATTTAACGTACATGCTTCCGTAACCAGCTATCATAATTATGCAGATGACACCCAAATTTACCTTGCTCTGTCACAGGTGACTACAGTCCCATAGATTTGCTCCTCAAGGGACATTAATTGTATGCAAATGATCTTTCTCCAGCTGAGGGCAGACAAAACTGAGATAATTGCCTTTGGTGCAAAAGACGCAAGGCTGAGAGTTAGCACTCACCTCAACTCTCTGTCTCTGAAAAATCAAATATCTTCTCAGTATTTGGATAGAAACTTGAATTTCTTTGAAGCAGTAAAATACTACCCAAGACACCAATAAGTATAGAACTTGAGAATCAATCAGCACAGAATATCCAGCTGATCCACAGCTCCAGTTAGCCAACATGCTAAAGGAAACTGACGCTAATGCTAACATGCACCTAGAAGCCAATACAAACTTGAGAGAGTTTACAATATGACGAACTGTGCCAATGTATATCCGTTGACATCAAACAATTGAGTATGTTTTTATGTGTTTATAATGTTGTATGACTGCTAATTCATGAATACAAGTATTTCACATATTCATGAAAGCTGAGGAGTGAGTGCACAAACAGCCTGAACACAAAACACAAATTCTTAATGGGTTTTTTCAACATCAAAATCTGCTGAAAACAAACAACAAATTAGATTATATGTCACTGAATCAATGAGAAAAACATGGTTGATGTGTCTGAAACTGTAAATACAAGCTTACAGTTTTCAAGAGCAGCACAGCACTTGAGCTCTTGAAATGAAAATGGAGTAGGCATTTAGTGGGTAAGCAAATTTTTCCAGTCATACTCAAGGTAAGTGATGATTAGTTAACAATTGATTATGTGTTTTAATCAGTTCAACATAAAGTGCAATTAAGATGTGACATACACGTGAACAGCTTTATAACTCTGAACAGACTGAGATTGATTACGGTAGCTCAAGAGGAAAGAAAATTGTTTGTAGAGGCTTTACAACATTGACAGTAATGTTGTAGCATTGTACAGTAGTAATTTATGTTGTTCTACTGTCACAATGACTTGTACCTGTACTGATGACAAGCTTGTGCAGTCTGGACAGAAGGCCAGGACCCTTTCCAAGCAAGGTCACGGTGTACTCGGTCTGAGGAGGCAGATCCTCAAAGTGGAGGGAGCGAGCTGAACCAGGAAGAACTTCTTTGAAAGTTTTGTCACTTTCTAATGAAGGTGTAACTGTTGTGCTGCTTTGTATCCCTGGAATATGTGTTTCGACACTTTCTGGTACTCTGTTTTCATCTTCAGTGCTCCTTCCAGATTCTGGTTCTTTGGTTGGTAGATGCTTTCCTTCCTCTTTATTGACGTCCTCTTGTTGTCTGTCCTGATCTTTCTTCCTTTCCTCATTTTTTGGTTTTTCAACTTTTCTAACTTGCTTCCTAGTCACAACAAAGTTTTTGTACTTTCCTTCCGGAGTGTCCCATACGAGTGTAAATCCATCTGAGGAGCGGTTCGTCACTCCTACGTAGTCCAGGGGTTCCCTTGTGACTCCAGTAGAAGAAATATCTGATTCCATCAGAGGTTTGGAATCAGCACTGCTTTTCCGTTCAAACACCTTTTTGGCAGTATTATTTTTTTTTGGATCTTCTCCCTTTTGGCTTCCACTGATGTATTGTCTCATCTGCGTGCGTTGTTGTCCTGTCATAATTCTTGTTGGTGGTTGTCTCCTTGGAAGTGTGA
>NW_019445009.1:0-2130 GCF_002814215.2 Seriola lalandi dorsalis
ACATGCCTGTTTGTGTGTAAGCATGTGTCCACCTGGATGTACACACACATACGTTCTTATGTGCATCCATCCATCTGGGAGTGGGTGACTTTAGTCTCTGAGTGTGTCCATGTGTGTGATGATTACAAATCTGCTTTCCCTCGACGCATCACGCTGGCGAGCAGCGTGGCCGTGCCACTGTGAATGTTGATGGACAGCCGGTGCATATGAGTGAGACCATTTGGCAGTCTGTTCCCGCATGGATTGATTTAGCATTAATATTCAGCAGAATTCCTTCAAAAAATTGTTCAGAAAAACTGACATACAAGAGGAGAAAATACAGAGAAGCTGATTTGTTATGAATGAATACACATACATTTTCCTCAACTTGTGATTCTTTAAATTAATGTAGAAAGATGCTGTATTTCATTTCATGTATTCTCTGCTAAACAGAGCATAAATAAGAAAAAAAAAACACGACAAATTAATTAGTCTTGTATTTACTGCACAATGACTCCCCTTTAACAAGAGAGCTTTCCTCTTTGCTGTAGTTATTTCCCAACACCCAATCTCCCGGCTATTTAGCATCAAATCAATTCCTTTTCTTTGCAATCATGCACTCCAACAGGAGACTAATAGCCATTTCCAAAATAATGTTTTGGGGCTTCTCTTGTGCAAATCACCGTTCCAAATGACATGACTCCACCCGCAGAGAGAGTAATTCATGCTAAAACCAGATTTAAGCCTGTTTAATGCGCTAATGAAAAGTGCGGTATTTATATGTAGCTGGTAGTCAGCAATGTTGTGACATCAGGCCCATCTGTGACTCAGTCTAAACCCCTAATGAGAACATTAGTGAGCCCCAGGCACACACACACACACACACACACATACACAGAAAAGAGCGGAGGGGAATGTGAGAGGAGAGATGATCGATGCAATCCTTGCCACCTCTTTTGACTGCCATCATCCCTTTCCCTCCTCCTCTCCTGCTCCCACTCCTCCCTCCTCCTCCCTCTTGTCTCATACACCAGGACTCAGGGCAGCAGGTCTAACTCAATACAACATGCAGCGAAAATCAATGGAAGACAGAAAGAGACGGAGCGAGGGGGACTGAGGGGATGAAATAAGGCCAAGTGGAGGGGCAACACATTTTTGGACAGCTTTGTCGTGCTCTGCAATCCTGTCCACCTCCATCTTAAGGCACTCAAACAGGCAGAAACTCCAATATCCACCACCATCATACCATTTCTATATTTTTGCTGTATTTCTTGTAGTAGTGCATTCTCAATATCACAGCAAAGGTACAAAATCACACTTGTGGACCTGTGGAGTATCATGTAATATTTTTAGGAAGGCATTAGCCTTTGAAAGCCAAAGATCTGGTGTGAAAAAAAACATAACAAATTGACTATAAGCAATGGCAACGCCTCAACAAATCTTTTAAGTTATGCATATACACATCACACATATTCACATATATAATATTCCAATCTCTCAATAGATTTTGCCATGAATCCAAGTCCAAGACAGATTGACTCACACACTCCAGTGTAATAGTATTTCCAACACCCCACCCTTGCTTCCCAGACAGACAGAGCTTAATATTCATCCAATGGTGAGTCGGGGCACTAGAACAACTCCCAAGGCTTTGGAGAGACATGCATGCATAAACAACCTTAACAGACACATGCACATGCACACACGGAGCTCATTTGCAAACACAACAAGCTGTAGCGCATTCCCTTGCCTCTAACGCTCCTCAGATTGTTTCCTCTTGTTCTATAAATCATAAATGTTAGTTCTCTTCTTCTTTTCTCTAAAACTGCAATATTTACTTTTGTAAGCAGGCATGTGACCAGGGGACTCAAAACAAGCTGAATGAAATAAAAAAAAGATCAAGAAAAAAAATATTTCTCACAAGAAATAGGAGCTGCCTAATCATTCATCTTCCGTGCCCTGCTGTGTCTACATCTTTTTGTCTGTCTCTTTACAGCAGTATATATATTCCCTTTTCACACATTTCCCTCCATTTCTTCTCCTCTTCTGCCCCCATTTTTTATTACAGTCTCCCTTAATGGCCCCATATCTTCTCCCTCCTTTGCTGTACAACTAGCAGTGATGTCAAAAAAGACAGGAAACACAGCTGGA
>NW_019445010.1:0-2129 GCF_002814215.2 Seriola lalandi dorsalis
TCTTCCAAGGTTCTCTCAGCTCCTACTCTCCCTCCAGTACATTATATCCACTCCTTTTCACAAAGAATAGCCTTTGATGGCATGGTCATGAAATGTTCAAATCTGCTGTCCTTTTGTGTCAGGTGTTGTAATGGCGGAGCAGGCGGGGTACATCCATCGATTTCAGCGGGCCAACCTTTTTATCCCACCTAATGGCTCGACTCAAACAACCCAACCCAATGACATAATATCCCAGAGCCCCCTGCTTTCAAATCAGGCTTCTCAGGGGTTACTTTGTGATTTTCACTCTGAATACTTTCATCCCCTATTACGCTGATCCGTCCATCAAAAGTTTAGCCCACTCGCTTTTAAACTCAGTCGTCATTTGTATTCATCACATTTTCAATTTCTCCCACTCTCTCTCACCATGATGCCGCATAATAGGTTTTGTGCTTATAAGGTGTCGTAGGGTTTCTTTTTCCAATTAGCATGGAATCATTTCTGCGGCACTAATCTCAAGCCCTGCATATAGCCGCCTCCCCCATCTTTGATTTAACATTCAGTGTTAAACCGGGGGAGTTGGAGGTGCAGCCATGTTGGAGAATCCCAGCGGCCCACGACATGTTCACCTCCTGATTGCTCACCCTTCCAGGTTTAGTGCTGGTTTATGGAGCATGATATGAAATAAACCCTTTTCAGTCCCCCAACAAAGATTGGTGGCGCAACTCGCACTCAACTCAAGAAGCTCCATGTTCAAGGACGAGGGGTTCTGCAGATGCGTTTGAGGCAAATTGGGAAAAGGGGAAAGTTAATTTGCGAACACATCTGTTGAGAAGTGAAGGGACAGACAAACAAAAAGCTGGATGCCGAAGCAGAGGCATGTAGCGCTGATTATCCCGAACCAGTGCACAGAGCGGGCTTTGCTGGACCTGGAGAGGTGGCAGAGGGAGCTTTTGTGCTCAGCAGCATTCAGTCGTCTTCTCAAACCGCAACTCCACCCCACCATCACATTAAAACCCGCGAATATAAACCCTCAAAAGCAATTACACTACAGCCACAAACCCCTTTGTCTTCCCCACTGAATTGGTTCTGATGGCACTCTGATTGAAAAAGTATAAACCCAAACTGTGCAATAGAGGCTATTATTATGTACAGAGCACTATGTTTATTCTCATGGATATCTGAAAAGTAATGAATACATCACTTGTGTCTGGTCATGGCAAATATAGGCCTCTTTCAATCCTAAGCTTAAACCACAATCTCTTCATTTATGGTTAATAATAAAACCCTTTGGGAAAGAAAACATTCAAAATGCAAATTGTTAACCTACCCACCAGTCCCCTCCAATACACACACACACACACATGCACCACTCTGTTTACCAGGAACACATACCTAGCATAATTAGATGGGGGCCAAGTGGTGAAAAATCAATTTTGAGTGATTCAGACCACTAAAGCAAAAAGCCAAAACACTTATCAATCTATTATTTATTAACTACCTGTCAACATAGGTAATGTTGGGTATGAACTATTGATTCAAATAGTACAGGCTATGTTAAAAGAAATATATGTAATAATTATATATCATAGTAATACTTCTGCAAATGTCTTATTTCAAACTGGTTTTTAATTTCTTGTTTTCCTTTTTCTGATTTCATTATTACATTTCCATTCCACTTCATCATACAACAGTGAATCTGAATGTTTTCCCAAATTGACTGATGTTTTGCTGTGTGTTCTCTCCGAGACAATGTACATGTTTTTGTAAAGCTTGACTGGGTTTGTGGGATTTGACTTTAAATCAGTTTATAAAGATTCAAAACTAAATGTTTAAATAAGAAATATATTCATGTGGGGCTAATTCTGAGTACATATATATCTGAATGCCTCTTAGTAAATGATTTCATCCATTAAGGAAATTTTATTCTTTTATATTCTGGGATATTTTCTGCTTTTCTTATAGCTAAACTGTAAATTGTGCATTTCCAACAGCATGGGAACATTTAACACATATCACTCTGCAGTAAGAGCTGTTGATCTATGTTGTTTATTAATGAATATTTTGAATTTGAACCTTTAACCGGTCGTCTTATCTAAACAAGACTGGGGTTATTACATATAGAGTACGTATGTGTGTATATATATATA
>NW_019445011.1:0-2128 GCF_002814215.2 Seriola lalandi dorsalis
GTCTCCATCAGTGGGAAGAGCTGTGCAGTGTCCAGGACTGAATTCTCCATGGTGTCACTGCTGTCTCCCAGTGGCAGGTGGTAGTTGTACTCCCCCAAACTTGTTCTCACTCTTCTTGTCGGAGAACAGTCGCTGCCCCTGTCCTTGCCATGGCCGTCCATCCACTCGTTAGGGAAATCATCCTGAGCGCTCATGTCGGTCCCACTGAAACTCTTCCCTTTTTCTTCAGGCTTCTGTGGCACTTAAAGGCTGGAAGGAAGAACAAATATTTCTCCTTGTGTGTGTGCTTTCTTAACACAGCCACAGTTCACCTGACTCGCCCCTTCCACCCAGCAGGTATTTCCTGCTTGTTGATCATAAATGAGCTCGCCTGCCGTGCCTTAAATGGAGATTACCGATGATTACTCTTTTTGATTTAGCAGAGGTGAATTTGGGGTGCAGTTTAAATATGATGAGCTGTGTTGGAAATATCTGATGCCTGTCAACAGCTACATACCTGAGTCTTACTTCTCATTTCAAACTCCTCCTCCCAACTTGTCATAGCATAAACTACAACCTGGTTGGCAGGTTCTGAGCGTGAAACTGAGGTAAAACGATCTATGAGAGAAACTTGATTTTATTGCTAAAGTTAGGCACATGACACTCACACATATAGATGTGCACAGAGGAGCTAAAGTCCATTGAGTGTGTTGCTTAACAAAGATTGCAAGTTCATCAGACAACTGACAAGCACTTAAAGCGCAGACAGGCCAAAGGCAAAGGATCATTTTTGTTATTTTTCAAGCATGAAACTACTGACTCAAATGTTTGTGGTCAGCAAACATGCAATACAAAGGAAGTCTGCAGGTGCAGATATGAGTAAATATAGACCTAAATCTGCAGCAAAATGCAGTTATCACCTTCTCCCATCAAAATATGGGAATACATTTTTTAACATTTAACAGTGGATTATCAATCTGTATTACTAGTTTTACACTTCTTTAAAATGACTGCTTTCATGCTGTGGCCATTAGGAGGAAGCTGGCCTCTGTGCTCAAACACAGTGTGACAGTATCCTGCTGTCTGCAGCCCAGTTATTAAAGTAGAGTGTTTGTGGTTCATAAATTGGATTTACTAATGCCCAATGACCTTATATTACATCATCTGTCATTTCTGTTGTCTTGGCTCACATACCAATACACTTGATTTTAATATATACTGTATATATATGTGTACACATAGGGGATCAGTTTATTTGTAGAAATTCATACACTGTACTGTCCTCCTGACTTGCAGGACAGTTAATTTGTTTCCTGGTTATGCTCTGCCGGGCCTTTACTTCTGCCATCATTAGCCACAACAATGAAAATCATATCATTGCCTTTCAGTTTCCTGCCTGCAATGGATACATTTACAACTATTTATATAATTAATTCAGATATATGTCTAATATTGATTGGAACATAATCAGCATGGTATTTCATTTAAATATATGCTTCTTCACTAGTTGATTAATAATTAATTGAAGAGCCAAGTATAGCCTCTGGGTTTTTGGTAATAAATAAGGACAAAGAAGCACTGACATAAGAGGTAAGTCGCTGTGATAAATGATTAGATGAGGTCAGTTCTCCCTGAGTTTAAACTTAGATTAATGCCTATACTTAAATACATGTCTCAGTTATAGTATATAAATGACATGTGGAGGCCTCAACTGTTTAAAGCACTCGGCCCTTGAAAGAAAAGGATATGGCCTCTGACCTTTGTCCATGTTACTGAAGATAACACACACAGGACTGCAGGACTGACGGGGGGTTGACATGTTTCACTGACAGTCTACCGAGATGCTTAAAATAAGATGATGCTGAGATAATCTCTGGGACATTAAATAGTGGGTTCATAGCAATCAACGATAGAGGAAACTGGGGCTTGTTGTCACCCTTTTTACTCAGAGATGTTTTTTCTTGATAAAGATTTACTACTGTGGCATAATTAAGACAATCCGTCATCATTATCACAATCATATCGATCAAGGTATCAATATTGAACAAGCAAAATTATCCTTTTGATTTGAGGTAATTTCATTTTATATATTCTTCCATCATACCACAAATGTTCATAACAAAAGTTTCATGAGCAGCAGACCTGCAAA
>NW_019445012.1:0-1377 GCF_002814215.2 Seriola lalandi dorsalis
TTCAGTGTCCAGTCAGAGGTCAGAGCCAGTGAAACACTGCAGTGCCCTCTAGTGCTGCTCTAAACCACAAAAACCTCCCTCTCGCACCTCCACACCTAATTGGTTTGTAAGTTATGCAGCCCTGTACCACTGCAAACACACAAACACACACACAAATAAGACAAACATAAAACACTATAAAAATAAAAAAAAACATTTTCTATTAAATCGGAGAAAAATGGAATCTGTAAAGTGTAAAAAATAAAAGTCATCACAATTTTTTTTTTAAACATAAATTTTCAAAGCATTTTTAAATGTAAATACTACTGTACAGATGTGTACATTTAATTTGAAATTCCACCAGGGAGTCAAGAAAATAAACCTTCCTCAGAGACAGCCTTAAGCTCTGGGTTCAGTCTATATAATTAGAAATTGTAAAGAAAGGAAAAAAAAGAGAAAGACGGCTGGCAAACTAACTGATATGTAAAAAGCCGACTGTTACAGGAATGTCTGTTTAACTTGTTTTATTGTGGCAATTTACATTACGGACGATCATCCTGCCAGAGAGCTTTTAAAAGTGGCTTCATTTGAAGTCCAGAAAGTGACACATGCCAACGTTCATAGTCTCTCTCTATGTCAATTCCCCGTATCCCCTGCTCCCGTGTCCAGACACTCCTCTCAAGGCTGCATTAGGGCCATTTGAATATTTCATTTCCTATTAATTATGCACTGTGACTCTCCATGTCATTAGAAGAAATAAAGTGGAATGTAACAAAGGATGAAAAGAAGCAGGGCACATGTCTCCTATGAACAGAGAAATTCCAAAGCTGCTCACGTAGACCACCCTTCATTGAAAATTCAGTCTGTGCCAGTTAAATTGAAGCTGAAACGTCTTTACCTATTATTTTCTTCTTTCAAATTTAGTAAGATGTCCTGAAATGTTTACCAGTTTCATTTTCCGAGCTACTTAATTAAATGGGCATTTATTTGACTCAAGCAAATGGAAAGCCTAGAGAAGTCTGAATTGATTTCAGCAGAGGGAGGTTATTGCCCACGCTTTCTTTAAATATGCCTTTTTAATTTCTTTTTCGCCACAATAATTAACATCTAAGGGCTGAATGTATATCACGGTCATTTTGGAGGAATGTATTATCAAAACACAAAAGGAGGACCCGCAGGTGGGAAGAGACCACGTTCCCCGTAAAGATTTAAATCGTTCACCTCTGTTGGGTCTGAGCTCTATTAGTAACTGGAAATCATTATTACTCGGCCTCACACGGGGGCATCATTAGTACTCGGCCTCACCCGGGCGGCACCATTATGTTAACAGTACTCTACCTCATGAGCTGGACACCAAATATGTTAGATTTCGGTTGTTTATCAATTTATTGGCTATCA
>NW_019445013.1:0-2185 GCF_002814215.2 Seriola lalandi dorsalis
TATTATTATTATTATTATTATTACAACTACTAGTGAGCTGCTGGACACCTGAATTTCCCCTAGGTGATAAATGAAGTATCTATCTATAATATATTTAAATTAACTATGGCTTGGTTTAGCTCTGCCAAAGGAAAAGACTGTGATGAAATGAAGAGATAAGTCCGACTTAAAACAAATATTCTTTCCTGTTTCTTCATTTCCTTCTTCTCTCTGACTCATACTTTTCTGCCCCTGCCCTGAGAGCAAACACTGACATTAGACCCACTACTTTGCATGGGTTGTTCCTGAAACCTAATCGCTGCTCGGACGCTACAATGCTGTGTTCAAGTCAAAAGTCTGTTTAAGCAACGCTATGCAGCAGATGATGTTACTCTGTCGTGGCGTGGATAGATTGTTGCACAAACCAGTCAAACGACATAGAGGAGGTAGTATAAATCCCAGTGAGTGTCTGCATAAGATCGGTGACACGGCAGCACTGTTACTGTGTACACACGAGGAGGAGTTTATATGAGACGTCTCCATGATTCAACTTCCTACAGTTTATAATGGGCGTTGCGTTCTGAACTTCTCTGAAAGGTGTGGCGATTTTGACATACTGTGAATTCTTCCCTTGACATCAAACCTCTCCTCTCACATAGGTAAGACGAAAGACGAAAAAAAACAATATTTTGACTTTACCCTGATTATTTTTTTTTTTCGTTTAACGCTTTGCTGTTCAGCAAAACTGTATTTCACATTGCAGCGATCGAGATTAAAATGTTATGGGTTTGATTTTTCTGCAGCTCTGTTCAAGTGTCCACTAGACTACGTTGGATGACCCAACCTTTTAACAGTCAAATCCGGGTAGTTACTGTGGAGTTACACGCAGACATTTAGAAGAATAATCCATCGTATTTGTTTATGTTACTCGAGGTGGTTCAAACCAATAGCACTGACGGTGAAAGTCAAAGGATGAAGTTGAAGAGAAATGTGCAGACAGCAAAGACAATCAGTCATAAGTGAAGAAATAAATTCTATCACTGCGCAGTGATATGAAGATATTAATCCTATATGATTTTTCTTCGTCCTAGATTAAGACTGTTTCTCTACAAACACAACAATGTCTGTTTGGGTAAGTAGTTGTAGACAATCTGTGAATGATATGATTTAGATTAGAGGTTAGCCCTAATATAAGAGAAAATTACAGGTAATAATGTAAGCATGTTTGTTGGCTCCTATTATAGGATGACTTGGACCTGCTCTTAGACTCTCCCTCCTCATTGACTGTGACTGTAAGTTCAACATACCCTTACCTTTTTCATGTGCAGGGCCTGTTCATGGAGATGATGATAATGTTGGTTATGACTATTATCATACAGTTTGCTAATGCTTGAATGGATAGTGACAAATTGGACAGCTCAGAATATAAGATATACATAACGGCATGGTTACTGGGTGATCATTTTTCAATGTGAGCATGTGCTGTGTGTTTATCAGTCCAGTGCAAGAGGAACTATAAAGGACAAGGCAAACTTCAAAGTGGAAGAAGATGTGGCCGCACTAAGGAAGGCCATGGAGGGCCTTGGTAAGCTAATGAGTAACCATTATCAGCCTATATCAGAGAAACATGTAAAGCACTTGTCAGTTTGTGGAACAAACTTCATCTTTTATGAAAGGTTGTAAAACTTTCCAAGTGCAGTGTGAGTGGTAAGCCTGTTTTGTGTTGTCCTCTTCTTTATAGGTACAACAGAAAAAACACTGATTGAAGTGTTGACCCAAAGAAGTAATGCTCAGCGTCAGCTTATTGCCAAGGCCTATGAGAAGGGCACAGGAAGGGTACATCACTGCATATTTATTTTCAGATATTAATTGTGGGACAAAGAAAAAAAGAGAGCTGGAGTACAACATGTGTTGTTGTTATTACCTTCCTCCATCAGAAATTAGTAGCTGACCTGGAGGGTGACACCCATGGAGACTTTGAAGACTTGTTAGTAGCCTTGGTAACACCTCCTGCTGTCTACGACTGTCATGAAGTCATCAAAGCCATCAAGGTGAGATTGTGTGTCCAGCTCAGTGCTGCATGATGTAATTTATCTAAACAGACTTAATTTGCTTGAGATTTTTTTGGATTCGTGAAATTTTACTACATCTGCATTGTACTGTAAGAACTCTATTATCATTAATATTTTTGTCATCATTTGCTTGC
>NW_019445014.1:0-2127 GCF_002814215.2 Seriola lalandi dorsalis
ACCGGTTTCCAAACAGGTTCATTTTCATGTAACCTGTATCCTCGCTAAATAACGTAGAGAGTTAACAATGTACAAAGCTAATGTGTTGTGAAATGCAAAGCTTTACCGACCTGTTGTGCCTAGTTACGGTTTCTATGATTGGACAAGTATTATTCAGGGGCGGGGTTTAATCGATCATCTATTGATAAGTCACTGACAGCAAATAATTATTTATGACAACAAATTTGCCAGATGCAGCAATTGTGAGGATTTTCTGCTTTTTCTTGTTTTTTTATATTAATTAATTTCTAATGATAATATTTATTAGATACATCTAGATTACACAACCTTACAACCCATCATGCATTGAGTAAAACAGAGAGGCACCAGCATGTGAAAAACTGTTTGCATAGGCCCTGCTTTCAGAAACCTATTCTCTAAGTGGTTCCTGTTAATTTATCAGGCCAGTGGATAGGAGTAAATGGGCCTTGAGTCCTACAAATAGCTCCTGCATTTCTTGTGTGCTCCCAGACTCCCATCTGTGTTTGTTTGAGGAGGTGGCTGGTGTGAGACACACTGTCTGAAATCTGTGTAGCTGCTTTGACTCTGGAAGCTCCACAGCCCTTATTGTCATACAGTTCTGTCGGCTGACTGTGAGTGGGGCCTGTAGAGAATTAATTAACTGCATATCCATGATCAAACCAGCCCTTGAAGCATGATCTGACCTATGCTGTAAGATCTGTAAAGGGTAAACGGGGCCTTGTGGAAAATTACCTTATTAACATAGGCTGTTTCCTGACATGAATCCTAACGAGTGGGTCCTAACCTTCTGCCAGATGTCTGAGATTTTAGTAGGATTACCACCTTTCTTTTTCAAGCCTCACACCTGTGCTCATTTGCTGCTTTTCTGTATTTTAATTCTGATTCTATAGTAATCTGATATCTCCGGGTTTGTCACACATGATAATTGATCTGAGGACAAGACCTTGAGATCTAGAGAAATTCAGGCTGCGTCCACACCACTACGTTTTCGTTTTAAAACACATCTCTTTTGCTACGTTGGAAACTCTGCTGACCCCGCTGTAGTTGAGAACTCTGAGGAATGGCGAAAACAGAGGCCTTTGGAAACGATGACGTAGACACCCACTGTCTCTCCTGATTGGGTCTCATCAGCCTGGACTACCAGTGGTGAATACGACATGATAATGAATTAGAGTGTCACTGACCTTGTTGTCTTTGCTAGCAGCTGTTGTTCAGTTAAATTCTGCATTTTGACGTAGAGATGACAATCTACTTCCTGTTTACACCAACTCACATTTTCAGGTGCGATAGTCTAGATGGACTCCATCGTTTTAAAATGAAAACTTTGTAGTGTGGACGTAGCCCTAGAAACTGCAATTGATATTCCTTGATATTAATGATAGTGAATATTGTAATTTGCTGTTTATAAATTTGCTCTCTCCTCCTCAGGTGAGTGCAGGATTCCAGAAGAAGGTCCAGAGTAAGATCAAAGATCTCCTCCTGCAGATGGAGGAGGGCCTGAAGACTGCTGACCCCCATGACTTCTCCACTTACACTGGCTGGACAGGTCTGTGTCCAGCACCATGAGACATGCCGGTTCCAACTAGCGCAGATCCCTAGTGAACGGCTTAACCATAACATCTACTCTACTGTCTTCACAACAGGTATTGCCTTGCTGTACCTGCAGCTGCACCGGGTCTCCGACGAGGCCTCCCACCTGCAGAGGGCACTGGACTATGTGAAGAGGGCCATGAGGATCCTGAACGGCCGCAAAGTGACATTCCTGTGTGGTGATGCGGGGCCACTGGCAGTGGGCGCAGTGGTCCACCACAAACTCAACAACACTGCTGACAGCCAAGACTGTCTGTCAAGGTTAGTGGCCACGACTGGATGCTGGTATGGATGTGACAGGCCAACTTAACTGAGTAGCAAACTTTGTGGTGCCACCAGTTTATCATAGAATATCTTCATTGGAAACCTTGAACAAACACCAGTGCCTGTGTTTCTATCAGACTCCTCCAGCTGCAGAGGGCAGTGCTGAGCCCAGACTCCGAGATGCCAGATGAGCTGCTGTACGGCCGGGCCGGCTACCTGTTCGCTCTGCTCTACATCAACAAAGAGATAGGA
>NW_019445015.1:0-2127 GCF_002814215.2 Seriola lalandi dorsalis
TTGTCCACTACAGGAATGCCCAGACTCTGTCTTGTTGCATGGGGGCTGCTGTTGCCTTTGGTATTTTGTACACAATGTAAACCTGTATGTATTAGTGCCCCCCACACTCCTCCTACTGCACTTTTCTCTTTTTCTGTCCTCTCTGTCTTTCTGTGTCCTTGTCCCTCTGTGTCTGAAATCTGCATAATGTTGTTCGACCTTCCAGATTAATTATTCCTGTGCTCTTGATGTCCCCTGTGAGCTCCGTCTTGTCAGAAATCTGCCTGTTTTGTTCTCTTCTTAGGTTCATGTTCCCACTGGCTTATCCCAAAAGTGTTTTGGTGCTAACGTCCTCTTTGTTCTATTGTAACCCGGGGAGCAAAGATGGTTTTAGCACTGAGAAGTTTCAGTTTGACCTCAGCCCTGGTAGACAGCCGAGCTAGTGATGTAGTACGTGAGAGTGCCTCCAGTCAAACCACCATTTGAGTCATCAGCCTGTTTAAAGTCCCTGGGCTTTCCTGTTTACCAGGTCTTAAAACGGTTGTCTTCATCTCAGAGAGCAGTGTGAAAGTAAAGGTCATGAGAATTATTAAGAGTAGAGCAACTGACATTTAGAAAAAATCAAAGAAATATCTACATATGTGGATGGACAGTTGCAGAAATGAGAAAAACTCCAAGTCTGACGTTCGTGTTCTCGTCATATTTTCAGCCAGAATCAGCTGAGTGTGTTGAAGCTGCACGTACATCAGGCTTTACTCGTGCAGTCTTGTGAAGATCAGGGGTAGCAGCCAGAATGGAAGTGCTGTTTGAACTCAGCGGATGTTGAACTACAGTCTCTCTGCTCCTCCCTGCTGGTGCTTTGAGGGAGAAGCTCTGATCATTGACTCTGGTTCAAACTTTGATGTGAGTCAGTGCCGTGGAGAGTTGGTTATTATGACCTTTAACAGTGGCAAGCTGTGACTTTCATGATGAAGCCATGTTGTATTTATTATGCTCTAGCCACCTAGCTTGAAAATGTTTTGAGCGGTTTACGAAAGGTTGTGAACTAGATGTGTCTTTGTCAGACATTTCCAAAGGAGATCCAGCTTGCTAAGCTAACAGCGTGTTTTTTTACAAGGCCTCTGTTGTGTTTAAATAGAAATATAGAGTCATCATAGATTTTATACTAAATAGATATATTTAATGTTGTGGAATGGGATGATAGAGTATGAGACCTATTTTTCTTGTGAGGATATTTAAATAGCTAAACTTTAGGATTGATATTTTACCTGCAGAAAGTCTAATCCTGGTTATCTTGGGAGTGGATATGAGGCAAGAATGTTGTTGATGCTTGTTTATCTTTCATTTATTTCTCTTTATGGTGATTGTGTTGACTTCTATTCATGGGTTGAGTAGCTCAAGTCTCCCCTCATCTCCTCCCATCTCTAAGAACAAACCAGAAACCCAGCCTGGTTTTTGTTTGATCTGGATCAGGGGTATCAACAGGTCCTAAAACTGAAAAATTCAAGACCATACATTTTACACGCAATAATTAGTGGCCTTATTTTTTATAGTGCACTCACATACTTTCTTTGTTTCTTTTAATTTAATACAGAACCAGATTGGTTGATCAATATCCAGTACCTGATTTATTAAACACAGATGTCAGATATCCACTGTCATCTGTAGGTGTTTTATGTTTAGATTTTTTAAATTTGCCTCTAATTCACCTCCAGGAAGCAAAAAAAAAGTTCTTATAGCACTCAAAAACTCAGGACTATAAGAGTTTAGTCCAAGCCCACAACCACCATTACATTTTAATTCAAATAGGACCAAACTGGTGCATGTAAATATGTGACATCACCTTTTTTCCCCACTGAGCTCTGTCCTCTTCAAACCAATGACAGGAAAGACAGAAATTGAAAAAATAAGTTTCCAGTCTTAAGATTTTATTCTCTGCCCTGATAGACCTGGATTGGTGTGATTCAATGAGGAGAGACTTGATATTCATCACTAACACCATCACACCCATTACTAACTCTCACTCTTCTGTCCCTCACTCTTCACTGCTTCTTCCAGCCTGGTTGTGTAGATTGTTATCTCAAACCTTTGGACAACAGTGCGTTAGCTAGTGACAGCCGAGCCTTCACACACACACACACACACACA
>NW_019445016.1:0-2127 GCF_002814215.2 Seriola lalandi dorsalis
TCCTGATGCTTATTTATTTCTATGCTATGCCATATGACAACTATTGTCTCAGTCATATTGACAGTTGTAAAGTTTTTGCCTTTATAAGGGTTTTATGTCTTATTTTGTAATATCTGTTGTATGTGTTTTAATTGCTTTGTACTTAAATAGTGTATAATTTCTTACTGCCAACATTTATACACTTTAAACATTTTTTATTTCATTTGTATGAAGTGGATGAAAACAAAGTTTTTAAACTTTAAATAATAAACTCAACACAACTAACTGAAATATTGGTGTCAGTACTATTTTTCCTGTAATTAGCACCAAACCACACGGTTCTTTCCAGGAAACTTTGAGACATTATAAAGAAATTACAGACCTGTAAAATAAATCCTTAAAGTCAACTGGTACAGTGTGCTGCATTCAAATTTCTCTCCACAAATGATGCAACTGAACAACAATTAAACAGTGAGATTCGAATTCAACATCATACATCTTCAGTGTTGATTATAAACTACTACATGACACAAACTAAATTTCAGTGTTTGTTGTACTTAAATTAAGAAGAATTTGTATCTTCATGTGCTTGACATCTATTATCTAGCAGTTAAATTAAAGGCTCTCAGTGGCTTCCAATACTTTTTTTCATTTACTGTAATTTTGTTTTGACGTCTCATGAGTTTCATAAAGGATCCCTTTGACACTACTGCCCCCTGCTGGAGAAATGATGAAAACATATCTTTCTCCAAAATAAAACAGCCTAATTTCTTAACGGGTTTCCACCTTGTTATAAATGGTTAACATATATCTGTCTAACATATTCTTACTCGTTCTTACTGCTGCTTTGATCTGTAATTTTAGACCAAAGAAATAGGAGCCGTTTTCTGATCTGGGGGTCCGATGATAAGAGAGCAACTATGTGGCACAGACTGTAAAGCCCCCTCAGCTGAATGTATGAATTTGGGTTATGGAGGTAAAACTGACAACACTTTAGTTTTGTCTGTGTTGACTGTCTTACTCTTCCTGACAAAATATCTGGACTTTGTTTCTGATACTGGCTTATACATTGAGGTTGATTAAACAGGTTTATTTTCTAATTCAAATCCGTTTTATCCTTCTGCTCCAGAACATATATCAAGAGGCTAAAACTGCTTTAACTCTCACAAGCCTGTAATTTTTCAGCTTTATTTCTCACAAAATTACCACTGAAATTGTTTTTTTTTAAATAATACATTTTGTTTGGTGACAAGACTTTGAAAAAAGATTGTTCACTTCTGTTTATTTCTTCAGTATCTGAGAGTACAGGTGATGGTAGCTCATCTCACAGATGGTCATCAACAAACATGTAACAAGGCAATTTATTGTCATAGGTCCTCAGACAGATTCCCTGATATAAACTATATGAGCAGGCGCTCTTAAGCTCTTGCAAGGCACCTCAGGCTGCCAACAGTTGGGTCAAACATCATCTCATTGGTCGATGAGTTTGTTGGCACCAAGGCAAATATGTAATATGTGCAAAAGTCCTCAGCAGCAGAAGAAAAAGAAGCTCCCGCAAAATGAAAGCGAGCGATTGTGTGAAGAGGTCAGCAAGAGGTCACTACATATTTCCACCAGTTATGGATGCATAATAATCCATAAAAATATTTTTTGAATAATACACAATAAAATGTGACAAGTAACTTTTTTTTTGTAGATCTGCCAAAGAGTGACACACCACATAAAACAGCACACACAAGAACAAGGAGTCAAAGCAACACAAAAAAGAGGGGAAGGGGTTTAAGATCTTGTTTGTATGATCTTATAGAGGTTTACATTTTCTAACTTCACTCCAGTGTTTATTCGTGGAAACAGGAGAACAATAAAAGAGTTGGGAATGGCACGAAAGAGCATAAGTGCTAAATCACTTGAAATTGCTTCCAGAGACTGGACGCAGCAGGCCCACTTCTCCATGTTTGCATCGCCGAAAATTCTGTTCTGTTAAAGGTGCATTAAGAAGCGTTTTATAACATCAGTATTCATCACTTTCAAATTTTGATTTGGTGTTTTTTTGTTTATTTTTTCTTATCCACCGTAGAATCTGTTAAAGCTTCAGCCATGTTTGTTCTGGGCAAACGGCGCCCCCTGCTTGTTTTGAGGCAGTTTTCC
>NW_019445017.1:0-1382 GCF_002814215.2 Seriola lalandi dorsalis
CTACAATCTTACAACAGTAGGCCTTACCACATCACCCTCAACACAGCCGCCCACTGCCTCCCACCACTTTACCTGTGGTCTGTAATTATAGCCTACTGCTAAATCCTCTGTTGGGTGCAGTGGTTATAATAAGGCAGCAGGAAAGCAAGAGGGAACTATGAGCCTAGTTCACAAGCTGAAATGTAATCTGCTGCTGTGGTTTCAAACCTTTTTGGCTTGGATCCCTTCAGAACAAAACCGTGTGACTCTAAGTCACAGGTTTAATGCTGTATGAACAGTTTGAACGAAGTGATTTTCCCTTCTCAAACAGTTTAATCTGAATACTCTTTAATGGAATGAAGGGGTAAAACTCTCCTCTACATCACAAGATAAAATGGATGAGTCAGTGGTGGAGGAAGTCGTCAGATCATATTGCTACTCAAGTAAATGTAGCAAGCTCCTGGTCGACCTGGGGAAGCAGCTGAAGTTCCCGGACATCATTGCAGCTACAACACTAGGCCAGACATAGTAACAAATGTCTGGGTTAACTAAGCAAGTGGTGTTGCTGGAGTTGACTGTTCCCCCTGGGAATACCGGATAGAGCAAGCCCAGGAAGAAGGGAGAAGGAGGAGAAATGGGTGAAAGGTTTGAGGTGAACCAGTGGAAGCGGGATGATTGCTCAGGTCCAACATGTCACAGCAAATATTTATGATACTGTAAATGCCAAATCTGCAAATCTGTGACCATCTCAAAAGAGAAAAATAAAGTCTATTCCCGCATGAAGGTACAAATAGCTTTGTGTTATGTTTCCATTTAAAGAGGCTTTCACAGTAAAATACCTGTATGCTGGTTCACTGTTTACCCCACTAGAAAGCATTCATTTCAAGGACTAGGTACCTTGGGAGAGTTGAGGTAAGGTAAGGATTTTACCTTGTTTCAGGGTGATCGCATTACTCTTAACCACCCACTATGTAACCTTCTAGCTGTGCGCTAGCTGTGCACATGTGGACACACACGCCCCAACTGCACATACACACACACAATGAGATGTAACCTCATGAAAGATTCATTATAATTTGTGGAGGAGAGGAGACCTATAAAATATCCATAGTGTCTCAGCAAGACATCTGACTGGTTTCACATTCAGCACTGACAGGGGTAATCCCCGGAGCTTTGCGCATGTGCATGTGTGTGTATTTAGGTTTGTGTATGATTTTGTATTTATGAGTGTGTTTACAGTATGTCTGATTGATATTTACTGTATACCTGTCTGTTTTTATTTGTGTTATCTGTGTGTGCACATGTTATAATTGACCTTTCATCTTTCGTAGTATGCATGTGTCTATCTGTTATCATGAGGTTTTACATGTGTTCACATTTATTTGATGTCTGCATGAAACTGT
>NW_019445018.1:0-2125 GCF_002814215.2 Seriola lalandi dorsalis
TCATGCACTAAATCTCTGAGCTTGTGCTTGATTTTTTTTTTTTTTTTTCAGACTGGAGTCTCCAACACGGACTCTGACCATGGAGGCTCCCAGAGGGGTCGAAGTGAGCGCTGCCAAGGGGCCGCTGAAGGTCAGCAGCCGAAAGGACCTACAGCTGGAGTCAACAGAGGGAGAGGTGAGGTGGATTAACTGCATCCTCCGTAATGACCATACAGCTGAAGCACCACCTCTTTGAAATTCTTGCAACAAAAACTGAAGGAGGATTTATTGTTGTGTTAGACTGCATCAGCTTAGCTAGACCTAGGTGTGCCTGATAAACTATTCCCTCAGTCTCCTTCCTCGTCATTGATAAATCATAACAGATTCACTTGTGCGCACACGTGCAAATTAGCACTAAACACAAAGTGCAGCTGAGGCTAATGGGGGTTTTATAAGTTTTGCTGGTATTTGATAAGAAACGGGGGAGTATGGGACAAATGATTATTTTGACCAGATGATGAAAAGTTATTACAATCCAACCTGTGGAGAATATGAATGTCTGAACACACGACAGTCCAGCTAATATTTGGGGATGTATTTCAGTCTAGAGCAAATGTGATGGACCAAATAACTGAGCTCACCACCAGCATGGCTACAAATGATTTAATAGAGAGGTGGAGTTCCTCCTTCACTGCTCATCCCAACTCACTAGATCAGTGTTGCTGTATTTCAGCGTATTTACTGATTGCACCACAGTCAGTTATCAGTTTGAGTTGGTACTCAATCACCTTGGGGGCGTTTCTTATGATGTTATTTGAATGACTTCCTGCATGTCTCTGATGTTTTTGCTCCCAGATTCTTTTAGATGCCAACACCATACAGCTGGGGAGCCTCCCACTCGGCGTCTACACAGCGTCTCCCAGTCAGGCCTCCCAGGAACAGGCCGTGTACGAGGTGTGTGTCTGTCCCAGCGGCAAGATCTACCTGTCCCCCGCAGAGAGCAGCTCCACCTGCCAGGCCATGAGCAACATCTGCCTCTGGAGCTGACCTGGGAGCAGTGTCCGTGATCGGGGAAACCTCTACCATCTGCTCCGGAGCAGCTGATATCGAGACTCTACGACGGTACATTTGACGGAGAGTGGAACTCAACTGTGCGGAGACAGAGCTGTCTGAGCTGTCTGAGCCGTTTGAGTTCAGATTAGCACAGAAGCATCTAATGATGCCTGATGCCTGCAGTGGTCTACTGGAGGTCAGGACTCACCACTGACCGTGTCTGAGGAGCAGCTTTCCGAAATCAGGAATATCGCATACAAACAAGAACTTTTCCACTACCTTATATTAGAGTCAGAGGACACAACTTTTATTTTTCTACTCTAGGTTCATTGTTGACATGCAGTGACTGTTTTTAGGATTCAGAAAGAATAAGAGAAGACAAAACACAGGTGCCTTCAGCTCTGATAGAAGTCATATTGAACCTGTCTGTGTCTGAAGTTGTGATGGTAGAAAGTGTAGTAAGCACAAATCTGTCATGTTTTTCCCCCCAAAAAACACAGATTTTAGATTATTTTGAGTATTCTCAATAGATATTCTAGTTTTTTTCACTGTGTTAGCAGCTGTTTAATTTGAAATTAAACATGTTTTTATGTGGCACACATTGTACATGAAGTTTAACCTTGATAAAGACGAGTGAAACATAAACAGCAGTTTTGAATGTTCAGGTTAAAGTTCACAAGACAAGACTCCTCCACTTCAAGGTAAATGTTCTACTTTTTTTAAATGATATTGATAGTAAAACATGAGAAAAATTAGTTGGAAAAACACAATGTCTATTTAGTAGCTGTTCTGGAGCTGTCCATTATATCACAAGATCTTCAGCAGATGGAGTTTGTCCAGTTATTATGGTCTTCTCGTCCATTTTGGTTTGGACGTTGTGCTTTCATTCTCGACCATGGAAACAGTATTACAATGTCCATTTAGTAGCTGTTCTTGAGCTTTTTGATCATATTACGTGATCTTCAACATGGGTGAGAAGTCTTTAAACTGATGAAGATGATGATGAAGCTCCAGAACAGCGACCAAATGGACCTTTTTCTTTAACTTCTGCTTTCAAGAATACATTTTTAACACTCCTCATTTGCTAAGTTCA
>NW_019445019.1:0-1728 GCF_002814215.2 Seriola lalandi dorsalis
AGTGCTTTTTCCAGCTCTCCAGGATGAGAATTACAAATGTAGCAGTGGAAATGCTTAACAGGTCGCTGCTGTTCAGTAAACTGACAGCCTGTACAGTGTAGTTCCCTCTGTCTTTGCTCTCCTTCCGGCTTGAACTGCACCTACTGTTTTACACACAGTGGTGTGATCTGTGGATACTTGTTTAGCTTGTGGTATATGTGTGTGTCTGTCTGTGTGTTTGCAGCGCTGTCTAGCCAGACTCTGACCAGGACGTTGGCTCCCTCTGACATGGACTTGGACGGGTAATCTGTGAGATCAGCAAAATCTAATCTTCTTTAGTCAACGACCCGGACAGCATTATGTGTGTGGCTGGATAAGAGTCACTATGTGTGTGTTTGTACAGTAGCCATGGTTTAATCGAAGTCCCTTTTGTATAGTGTAAATGTGAGCATCTCTTTCCAGGTTATTGACAATACTGTAATGCATTGCCTCTAATTCTGAAACAGTAGCAATGATGGATATAATTGCGCTTTTTATTTGTTATCCTAAAGCTAACAGGGTCCAATTCCAGACTTTATTTCTTGGTCACGTTTTGCTAAACATATTTCATCACGTAAAAAAACAAAAAAGCCACTAAAGGAAGTGATACACTTCACTCCCTTCTGGCTTGCAGACCTGGGACTGTCAGGAGCGAGGACTATTTTCTCGAAACTAATTGTTTCTGGGAATTGTGTTGTTAAAAACACCAAAGCATTAGCATCAGCACTAATAAAGGTGGTGACAGAAATAGTTGCATCTAGCACTTGCTTTTAAAGATGGATATGCACCAGAAACCTGACAGCTGACATCTGCAGATCATCAAACAGATGGTCATAAACAAATGAGAACAACTTTTCTAATTAAATCACTGTTTTATAACAACAGTGTATGAAATGACTACATCATAGTGATGAACCTACAGAGAATTATCACGAGTTTCAGCTCATTGTTTAGCTCTCCGGCCCACAAATTTGTTATTGTAAAGAGCAGACAGACACAGTTTGTGACTGTGATCAGCTATGAGCAGCTAAAGAGCCAGATATATCCCTCAGGAGGTGGTGGAGACCAGAGAGAGAGACTATTGGACTTAAGATTTTACAGGCAGCCAGATATGAATGATAATATATCAACAGTGATAATATCAGAGTTTTAGGCTTCAACTAATGATTATTTTTACTATCAATTTATCTGCTGACTATTTTAAAAACTACATTAATCAGATGGCCGGAAAAGACCAAGAAAGCCCAGAAAGCCCTGAAAAATGCCTGTTTACAATGTCTTCAGATGTCTTGTGTGGTAAGGCCTTTGGTTTTCTGTTGGTCAGAGAAAGCGAGACGTTTGAGGACATCACCTTAAGTTTCCAGGATATTGTGTTGGCCTATTTAACAGTTTTGGTGCACACCTGCAGCTAACCTGGTAGAGCACGTACCATATATCAAGTCTGAGCAGCCTGGGTTTGAATCTGACTCAGGGCCCTTTGCTGAGTGTCATCTCCTGTTTCTCTTCACTGACTGTCAAATAAAAGCAAAAATGTCATTCAAAAAAACATTTTATAGACCAAACGATTTAAAGCAAACCCAAACAAATTGAGAATAAAATCTGCAGCGTAATCATTAGTTGCAGCCCTAATAATCTGTATACAACACCATGAACAATAAAGCTTTGTGCGATTTATTAAAGTCTTGCTCATGATGCTGTTCAGTCATTTCT
>NW_019445020.1:0-1777 GCF_002814215.2 Seriola lalandi dorsalis
CCTAAATCACCCCCTCATGATGCTGGCCACCTCTGGTAAAATCGCCTGAATCCTCAGTTGAGGGGAACATGCAATTCTACCCCCGGTTGTATAATGGCCTATGTCAAAAGTGTGACTCTTTTGTTGAGTTTTTTGTGTTTCCTGAAAAACCTGAAAAAATGACTTAGGCCATTATTTTAAGAGGGTGTCGATATGCTCATATAGACCCTACATATGCGCCGTATACACACACAAGCACACACACACACAAATACACACACACACACAAAGGTCCCCTTTCCAACCTCCAACAGCTGCGACAACAGGAGGTTAGAGGAGTAAAATAAATTAACAACATCTGCAGACTGCAGATTAATGGGAGAAATCATCTGTAAATTAGGCATGGAGCTTATTCATCTGCTCATTCATGCATTGAGGGGAGAGAGAGAGAGAAAGAGAGAGAGAGAGAGAGAGGGAGCGAGCAAGAGAGAGAGAGATGCAAAGTCACAGCATGTAACAAGACAGCAAGCTCATCTTCTGGAATATTTTGAGTGTGTTAATTTTGCAGAAGCATTTTTAATGGTTTTAATGTCTCATAAATTCTGATTTGTTTTCCTATGAAGTGGAAATTTTCTCTCAGAGCTGTTTAAATTGACTTGGTTATATATGAATATTCTTTCACTGTGAATAAAAGTGCTTTGCAAGAGCAGATGATTTTTAAATCATTTTTTAAATCTTATTCAAAGTATTCTGACTTATAGAGTACATACACTGGGTGTGATCCAGTTTGTTCAAGGATATGCTAAAATGAACAGCAGCACATTGATATTCAACTTTAGCACACACACATTTGTAATGATATTCAGGACCAGTCGTCCTCAAACCAATCGACTTTAATATGTACAGTCCTTTCAAAACTTTTGTTTCCACATCAAGAACTACAAAAAGACACATTTTTGAAAGGTATTCTTTTGGGCACGCAAATATTACCACCATCTATTTGTCCAAGACTGTTTATTTGACCTTTTATCAAAAAGTTCTGATTATGGATCCCGTCAAATGCCAGTTGGGTGGCTGAGCCCCTGCAAACAATTATTTGTATAACAACATAAATGTCTAAATGTTACGTGCTGTAACTCTAGTTATGTGAACAGAAGCAGATCACTGCACTTGACCTCTCGAGCACTCATTTTGCATTCATCCATGCACAGAAAAGTTGCCAACAAGCTCTCAGACATAAACAACAAAACAAGTTGCTTGTCAGTGTATTGCAAAACAACCTGCATGAGTAAAGCCGCATGACTGATAAAAAAGGAGCTAACACTGAGTCTCTCACGTCAAACTCACATTTTGTTCAACAAAGCTGGAAAGTATAACTAAATTTGTTCGAGTACTGTACTTCAGTACAATTTTGATGTAGGGTACTTGTTGTTATTTACATTTGTGCTACTTTATACTTTTACTTCATTTCACAGCGAAATGTTGTTCTTTTTACTGCATTTATTTGACAGGTGTAGTTAGTCATTTGCATATCAGAATTATACACACAAGACATCTGATCAACTTCTAAATTACAAGCATGGTGCATACCAAGCAGTACATGAAGTGGTTTTAATTATCTCAATGTCAACAAACTACTGTAAAATACTAAAATGCCGCTTAACACCAAAATGCATGACGGACATTTTACTACCTTAAGAGTACTTTAAATTTTTATATTTTAAAGGGATAAAATAGGTTATTTGATGTGGGGTTGTATGAGGTAGTCATGCATAGTCAGTGTATTACCTGCAGTACA
>NW_019445021.1:0-1834 GCF_002814215.2 Seriola lalandi dorsalis
TAAAAAAGTATTTATTCAGGGAGGAAAGTTCTAGGTTCTAATTTAAACTTCAATACTTCTGATAAAAATCACTTTTTTCTAACTTTTAGTCTTTGCTTTAGCTACATCTCTGCATATACCAGTTTTTCGTCTTTGCAGGCAGAAGAGGCAGAATTGTATTGTTAGCTTCACAGGGTTAGCATCCACGTATCTTTGGTCTCTGACCACAATACAGCATTACTGTATTTGTGTATTTCTATGTAATAGTATTACTTTATTAGTGTAAATTAGAACTTTCTATCCCATCATTGCAGTGCTCTGCAATGTGATTGAAACTGACCACCTGTTTAAAGTGAGGGACAAGGTAAATGAGCCTCTGTCAAATCACCTGCTCACCTGGCTGTCACATTTCTATTTAGCCAGTAATATTGACCTTTGACCATTATTTCACAGAGTATTGTTGCATTGTTGTTATAGTGGTTCTCTGTTGATGCACATGAATGATTCTGCAAAATCAGATCTGACAGACACAGACATACTAATGATCTGAATCAATTGGTAAAGGGTTGTAGCTCAGTAAAGGGACAGTGCACACTGTGACAGAAGATGTGGCAATTGTCTTTGTATTTTCTGTGAAAAATCTGCCGTGCTGTAACAGCATCAACCATACAAATGACAGATGTTTGTGTGTGTGGTGTCCATCCAGATATGTTGTATATTCCTCATGCTCATTGTAGTTGTAGTCAGTTGTGAGAAAATTTCCAGTGTTGTTCAAAATTATAAAACAATTCATCCAAGCATCCTTGGAATTTTACATTAACATAATTTTACATTAATATAGATCTCTATTGATATCTTGGTTTGCACTCTACAGCCTTGACCGGGAGTTCATGGGGGAGTGCTAGACTTGGACATGTGTTCTGCTGGCTTTGAATGTGTGGAACTGCATGGAGGGAGGAAGTGAAAAGGTGAAAGAACTTTCTACCTGTCAAAACCCTGCTGAAATCAGAGACAGGAAAAGACAATAAGACAAACAGAGACCCTTTCATACAGAGAACTCGTAGGATCACTGTGCTAATTACTACTTTAAGTAAAATGAAAATGTAAATTGTCTTGATATGATGTGTGAGTCCTGAACAGGCTCATCTGTCAAATCACAGTCGACATCAGCTAATATTTTAAGAAAATAGCAGACAAATGAGCTTCAGGAGGAGTTTGTCCGATTTTCAGAATTTCCAAAAAAATGTTTGGTCACAGCACTGGTTTGCTGCTCTATTTAGCTAAAAGTAACATTGATAATTTGGGGAACAAGTGTTGTATGTAGTCAATATAATATACTGATTCAGAACTTACATTAATGTATTAATAATGTATTATTTTTTTTCACATATTTGAATGTTTTTGGACATAAAATGCTTTTTGTTGATTATTACAGGTGTATATAAGGCATTAATACTTAAATTACAACAATTAGTACAGGTTGTAATGTCAAGTTTTACCAATTTTTTGCTTGAGACATTTTAGTTGCCATCGGTTATTGAGTCAACAAAAAGTACTTTTTTTTACTGTCAAAGTATAATGGTGATGTTTAAAAGTTGGCAGTGCACCGCTGCTTCTGTAAACTTTCTTTGAGTATTTATGAGGGTTTCTGTGTTACATCTTAATGTTTTCCAGTCATTTGGAAATGAATGAGTTTTAATCATGGAACAATTCCTGTTCATGGATGGACCGAGACTTGCCTCATTCAGAGGAATGAAGGATTACATCATCTCTGGAGCAGAGTGGAGTAACTCCCTGGCTCCCCTCACACACAGTGCTCCCTCCCTACATTTATTTTTTCCTCCTCCCTCTCAAA
>NW_019445022.1:0-2119 GCF_002814215.2 Seriola lalandi dorsalis
AGTTCAAGACTCACTGCAGCACAGGTCTGTTGGACAGAGTTGTTAGCTCTATTTATAACTAAAAATATGCGTTTAAACAATCAGGTCCATACCATTATTAAAATAACCCATTGAGTGACAGTCAAATTTTTGAAGCTTCTAAAAGTGTTTACAACCCAGGAAATACAATTACTTCAAAGACAAGAAAAATCCAGACTGCCAAATGCCAAAACAGACCCACGTGCAGATATTTTGATTTGCCAAACACTGTTGAAACTATCAACATTAATCTGGACTGCACCCTATTGAGGTGCTCAAGGACCAGGGTCCTCTTTTCCCTCGGATGTATTGTATTATGAGAGCTGGATACTGTGCAGTCAGGGTTCCTGCCAATTTGTCTCAGTGGCCAACTGTGGTACTGCAACAGAAACATCCCCTGCTTCCCAAAACCCTTTTTCCCCATAGACTACCATTTTTACACCTCCAACTGCCACAAAGGTCAATAAATTTTCCTAAATTAAAGTTTTCATACTTGCAAAAAGTTCCCAGAGCCTAGACAACATATTTTTCATGTACAATATGTTTTATGGTTCTTAATGTTTTGGGGGTAGCAAGGAAGCTTTCAAACACCAAACCCTTTTTACTTGTCATAATGAGGCAACCACAGGTATTGCTAATAACTTTAATGATGTTGGTTCACTGATAGACAACTCTGGAACCAACATAGAACAGAGTAATTGTTAATGACATGAGTAACATCTGCTGAAAAAGGTCAAGTGATGTGAGGGTGTTTCAGACATACTGTTATCTGCTTCTACACCTGTGTCTCCCTATTTCTAATGTTCGCAACACTGTAAGTGTCTATGGAGAGAAATCAAATCACGTCCATTGGTTAAGATCGTTCAGATGTAGCGTATGAAAGAATGATTCTGATCTGGTTAATCTGTAAAATTACATTAAAAACAAACTACAAATGAACAATGAGGCTATACCTGAAGGGGATTACTTTTTACTTCCATAGTGGTGCATAACCTGTAACTTATTTGCATTTTCTCACCATTATTTTTTTCTTCACTTTCTATAACTGGAAAATTTTCTGGCCTCCTCAAAATTCATATTTATTGTGCAGTGTCATTTCTTGCATTGGAATATACTGTAATAACATGACGTCTGGGTTTGGTTTTGGGTGAAAATTGATTAAACCCCCCCCAAACATGTTTTGTTTTACATTATGTGGCAGTCTATGGCTTATTTGCCATCTGCCTATACTGAGCGTAGGAGCTATAAACCAGCATGTAAAGGCTGTAGTTTAACAGATGACTGCTTAAACAGAGATTTTAACACAATCTGTATGTAAAATAGTGGTATAACTGAGGAATTAATGTCACATTTGTTTATTACAACGATTGAAAACAGACATTAAGTGGCCCCCAGCACGCTGTATTATGGAAAACGGGAGGGAAAAAATTTGGCCCAGTAGGCCTACTAAATGTAGTCTTAAACTGAAGAATGCTTCTTACATAACTCAACAAACTTCTTGGTTGTCTTTGCTGTCCTTACCAGAAGTGACTGATGAAGGATGACATGGAAATACTACCCATATATCAACAGGGGCGAGATACGTTCACATGGGATGGGATGGCCTCAAACCACCAAATAGGTACTTAGTGGGTTGCCAGATATTTACTGCGGGTCAAAACCTTAACTCATCCTGAGTGCTAGCCTTGACAGGTTGGCTCCTGCTGAAGAGGCGCCCTCAGAGTCAGGATGTGGTCAAGAATTTACAATCCATGATCCGAACACTTATTGTACTTGTGGGACAGACTGAACTCTCCACAGAAAAAAGGGTCAAACAATTGTGTAAAACAAGTGAATGCAGGGTAAGGTTTCTGTTAAAGGGGCATACCAATGGTGTTTAGAGTTGTACGACATTCACCTGTCTGCATCTGGTTCACATTTCCCCTCTTTTCCTCTAATATACATTTCTTTTGTATATATGATTCTTTCGCTATGCTCTATTGTTTCCTCAGTAATTTTTTGACACTATTCTTTCCAACCATACTCTGCAATTGCCAGACATCAAAGCCAACATTTCTGGTAGATTCCTGTGTTATGCTCAAATTTTTTACTGTTTCTCTTG
>NW_019445023.1:0-2119 GCF_002814215.2 Seriola lalandi dorsalis
GTATCTACACAAACTGTTGCTATCTAGGATAAAAAACCATGATGTAAAAGTGAATGTTGAGCTTGGACCTCTGGTGGAGTGGAGTTCTTAAAACTGTTATGTGGTATTGAAAAAATACTGTGTATGTGATGTTATTTCTGCTTAACCAAGTTATACTGTGTAAATGTTAAACCATGAAAACATGTTTATACTGTATTCCCAAACCCTAACCCTCTGTCAACAGATAAGACCACCCTCTGTAGTATGCAAACATTCTTTGGATGCAATAACTCGAGTGACCTCACATCTTAAAACATCCACATTCCAGTTTCTCGCTTTAAATAGTGCATGTTCACAATTTCTGTCTTACCAACGGTGGGAAGCAGTGATTACAGACTGTAAAAAATTAGATTTTTTAAAAATGGGTGGGACTGACCTTTAAGAGTGTCAACGGAAACTCTCCCACTGCAGCTCCCTGATCCTCCACTTGACAAGACACAGGAGTCATCTCTTTGGGAAACCACACATTGCATGTCAGATGCGCTGGAGGAATATCACTAAAAGAAACAGCACATATAGATTTTAATCTACACATCAGATTTAACTGTGATGCTTTAAATGGGATATTTATTTGGACTCAATTGTTGGAGATTTTTCTATATTAATATTGCTAAGAAAAAATGTTGAAATCTATCTTAGGCAGTGAATTGAATCTGATGGTGGGGACTTAACACACTGCAGTCTTGATTGGTGTACTAAGATAAATTAACACGGGCAGTTTTTCTGTGACATGACTATAATTAAAAAATAATGTATCATCTAAACACAAGAGGGTTGACAATAATAATAAATTAATTACACTTGTTAATTGTTTGACAGTGTAATGTTTGGTGAATGACAAAAACAAGACATTACACACTGTGGGTTAGTATGACATTTTCTTCTTTGAAAATCCTCAATGGTTTAGTTGTGTGATTAATAGAAGTTGTCTTACAGCCCCTGCTGTTATTGTTTTTTGGGATGGGCATCCCAGCTGAGATAATATTGCACCACTAAGAAGAAGAATTTGAATATGCATGATGCAGTTCTCCTAATAAAGCACAGCACCGGTCCCTTAAGAAATGAATAATTAATGCTGAGATGAATTATGCATTTAATTGACCAGGACTTGTCTGGCCTAAACCAATTAGGTGCCATTGTTGGTGCAATCTCTGGTTACCTTTGTGGTAAACAATTTGGACAGCTCTGTCTAACAGTGGACTGCTGAAGAAAAGGTCTGTGAATGGGAGATATGGCGACAGTGCATGAAAATAAGGGGAAAAAAACACTGCATTGGATGTTCTAGCCACTTCTATATCTACCATGGAAACATCAAATTTGTCTTGCAGTAGTAATGTTTTAACTTGTGCTCATAAGATATAACTCAAATTTAACTTGTTAAAAAAAATTTGGAAAGGCATGCTAGTTTGTGATGAATGCAAAGAGTGATTAAGTCTTTATGTTCCCAAATGGTCAAAATGAATGATTGCAACTTTACAATAGGCCTTCGGCTTGTTTATGTTGCAATGCAAAACTCACCCCATGTTCCAGCACATGAGTCTTAAGTCATTCTTCAAAATGCAGATCATGTAGGACTGATGAATCTGCTTCATTAAATGCAAATCCAGTAGCCCAGAAGATACAGAAAAATGGACTGTAGGCCACTGACAAAGTCGTCCCAAAATCCTGTTATAAGAAAGAAAGCAAAGAAAAAAAAATCACAAAGATACCAAGGAAATGGGAAATTTTAACATAGGTACGTCAGTCACTATACAGTATTATTTTGAATGAGCTGTTTACATAACAGATCTCAACTTAATATTGCCTATATCTGATATGGGCCTACATTTGTGGTCATCTTTAAGCTGCTGATGTTAACGTTACTACTAATGATAAATAAATATTGTTTTTCTGGAGGCTGGTTGCCTTGGAAACACTTACGTTTTGGAATCAAACACCAAGTAAGCTTTGGCTACGCACCAAAGCAAGAAGCTAGCAAACAACACGGAGGATAGGTTTCTGGATAGTGCACCTCTCATGTGGAAGAATTGGATTCCGTTATCAGATTCTATCTCCAGTTACGTCTCCGGAGACTCAACAC
>NW_019445024.1:0-2118 GCF_002814215.2 Seriola lalandi dorsalis
ACACACACACACACACACACACACACACACACACACACCTGTACTTCATGCCCGTGTGTTTCCCCGTTGACTCCTTGAGTGAGATGTGGCGTGGGGTGAAGGAGCCGAAGCTGCGAGCAATGATGGCCACGGTGCGGAACTTGGCCCTGGCTTGGTTCACCACGTTGGGGCTGGTGGCGCTCTGCTTGCTGTGGTCCCCATTACCCCTCTTCAGGTTGTGGTCCGTACAGGCGATGGACACCTGCATGGCTGAGCTTCAGGCGAGGGAGCAGAGCCCGAAAAAACACGGAGGAAAAAGTACTGAGGGAGTGGAAACAGCCAGTGAGGGAAGCCTGAAGTCTCGAAGAGAGTGTTTTTAAAATATCTTTATTCAGCTTCTTGTCCTCTTTTAGTAAAAGTGTGTGTTCAGATTCTCCTGTTTCTTTTTGAAGTTATTTTTCCTCTTTGCTTGGAAACAGATTATGTCTTCAGTTCCTCACGTCAGAGCATCACTTTGTTCTGTGAAGCAAAATACAGCTGCAAAAGCTTTTCCTCTGTTTTTTGCTCTCACATTAAGTCTTCCATTTTAAGTCGTTCCTTGTAGAATAGAAATAGCAGAATGGGTCAATCATCAAAAGATTGAAAAGAACAAAGACTCCTCAGTTCTTTGAGGGATCCCCAATTCATTCCCCCGCCGGTCTTCTCTTCTCCTGTGTCCTGCCGAGCTCGGGTATTTTCTGACAGGGTTTCAGCTGCAGAATGACAATTAGAGGAGATGGAGAGAGTGCAGAGAAATGGCAGAGGAGCGAAAACAGACAGAGAGAGATGGAGATGCGACCCAGGCGCTGCGCTCTCCCTGGTCTGACTGTGGGAAGAGAGAGCGAGCGAGCAGTAGCGTGTGAGAGAGGGGAGAGGAGGGTGAAGGAGGAGGAGACAGGGTCAGAGAACAGATAAGGAGACAGAGGGGCAGAGAGGAAGGAGGAAACAAGGGGAGGGAGGGGAGGGAAGGGGGGTCTCTCTCAGGTCCTGGCACGGTGCACCATCACACTTCTGCCATCAGCACTTTTTCCTGTCTTGTCACTTCTTCTTCTTCTCTCCTCGTTCTTCATCTCCTCCCTGTTCCTCCTGCCTGACGATGCTAATGCGTGTTACTAATGTGCTTGTGCCCCAGTTTCCCCCTCTTTCTCCCCTCTCTCTCTGATATTTGTTCTATATCCGATATTTGGATGTTCTGCTCTTTTCTCCTCCTTCCTGTATCCGTTTTTTCCTCAGCAGGGCAGCTCCTTCGCCGACAGCAGACCTTCAGGGATCTGAGAGGAATGTGGTGCCACACATTTGCTTTCTCTCTCTCACTCCCACTCTCTGTCTGTCTCTCTTCAGCTCCCGCTCCACCTGTCTCACTCACCCTTTCACTTTGTTTTCTCACCTGTCACCAGTCTTTGAAGGTTCCTTCCTCTCCTCCTCCACCAATAATTTCTATGCCCTTTAGTCCCTCTTCACAACATTCTCTCCTTTTTCTACCTTTTCTGTCTTTATTTCTCCATTTTCTGGACCAGTAGTTACTCTAAACCAGTAACAAATATTAGTTGGCTTTGTGTGCCTCTGTTGTGGCAGGATAAATCCTGCTGCTATAACTGTGCCACCTTTTGGCAGTTCTCCTAAAAAGAGAAATTGTGGCTCTTTGCTTTGCTTTGAAATTCACTATATACACTGGAAGAAAACATACATATTGTAACTGGTATACTGACTTTATCTTCTTCAGGAGCCAACATGTGTTGTGCATTTTGTGCATGTGTACATACATAAAACAGTGATACAAAAGCCACAGTATTTGAAAGTCAGAAACATACATTTGCTGACATAAAGTGATCTTTTTTTCCCTCCCCAAATCCCCTCACACACTGTACAAACAACCCCCATAGGCAGTTACAAATCAAAGCGAACGAGAGGAGGATGGATGGACGAGATGGGGGAGGTGTGCAGAGATTGGAATCATGAGAAAGAAAATGACTAAAAACAGCAGGCTTAGGCGTAGCTGAGAAGAGAGGGAATTATTGCATGTGTGCGTGCGCGTCTGTTTGATTACAGCCAACCATGTGTGTGCCTGCACGTGAATGACTGTGTGCGCATTTGAGTGTG
>NW_019445025.1:0-2117 GCF_002814215.2 Seriola lalandi dorsalis
CACTTCATACCTCATCTGAATGTTGCCATGAGCTTTGTTGCTTGGGATGTTTGATTTCAGGGCTGAAGGGGGGGAGGTCGGGGGGGGGGCTTCAAATGTCACTAACCTATTTGGCATATACCTCTAATGATCTCTCATTCTCCCTATTTTCTGTTATAGACAGCTGTGTGAAAACTATAGGCGTACATGACCGTGTTTTTGATGTAAACGACAAAGTAGACAATACATTAGAACCACGAGGTTAGTATGGCTTCCTGCTTCCTTTTTTGATTCTCTTCAGTGTGACCTCCATACATCTGTACATGTGTCTCTTGTTCTGTGCCTCTTTCCTTTCGAGCCGTTTGTCTGGATGCTGACCTGTGTCCCTCCACCTCCCCGCCTGATGCTTCTCTTACACTGACTGTACGCCACATTTCCAAAGTGGTGTCACGTCACCGTCGCTGCTTACGCGTTATAAATTGCTGTTTGTGTAATTATACTGTGGGGTTCTACTGCATGCTGATGTGTCAGTTTACAGTACGTATGATTTTCTCATAGACGCGCATGTTTCACACTGTTGTCACTTCCAGCTGCATGTTGAGCGCCATATTCTAGTCTTGATTATCAGGATCACTCACTTGAGTGTTTTCTAATTAACATGGCCAGTGTAAAAAAAACAAAAAACAAAATCATTAAATGACATGTCTACACATACACATTCACGCAGCAACAATCCATTTGGCGAATTTCAATTTTACGTTTTACTCTTCACTGAGTTGCGGTTTGGCTCTGTAGCGCAGCACTGATTATTTTCTGTGCTCAGAACGCGCAGCACTTTTATGTCTTCATACATGTCTCACCCAGTCGCTGAATTGAAACACTCCACATCTCACCCACATGCTGCCGTTTCATTCCCAGCACCCGCTCACCCCATTGTCTGAAACGACACAGAGACCCGCCTCACTGGGAATATACAGTAGAGAAGAAACTGTCAAATACAGGACGTTAGTCATTTAAAACTGATGTTTTGAGTATTATTTAAAATTACTGAATTTTTTTTTTTTTAATTTTGGAAAATTAATTGAAGAAAAATTGATGTTGCATTCTAAAAATCGAGGAATGTTACATACAAGCCAGACATATCAACGCTAGAGCATAAGACATTTGTGATGCCCACCTGCTGCCTCATTTTCTACCTGCCTATTTGTCCGCCTTCGCTATCCTGCCTGCATCTTCCATGGCTGCCTCTCACCTCGCATGCTACTTTTGGCTCATTCCCCTATTATGCTCTCCAAAGGAGGGAAATTAAAACATTCATCCATCATCTGCTGCTGCCCTGTCCATCCGCTACCACACACACACACCCACACAAACACACACGCACATGCACGCACACACACACACATTTGTATAGTTATGTAACTGTCCGGTCCTCGGTTCTGTCTGATCTTTCCTTTGCTGCGCATGGTTCATCTCTTTTCCCATGGTGCAGCTGGCACATGGCTGCTCACACATACTGATGCCACTGCCAGGCAGACACAGGAGGCACCTCACCTGAGAGATGAACTGAAAATGTTTCTGAGGATGAGAGTAGAAAACATTATATAGCAACTGAAGTTCATATGGCAACTCAGACGTCACTATTACAGCCTTAAATATAATTGTTACACTGAACAAAACTTTATGAACAGGAGCCCGGGCACCTCAATTATGCACTGCTGTCTCTACCTTTGTCAGGTTACAGCTGTGTAGATCACAACACAAAACATCTGAGATTAAAGTCACCGCATAATGTTTTCTCTCGTCTGTAATGTACTGTTGCAGTTTGTACCATAAACAGCAATTCACCTCGCATCTTCTTCTCTCCTTTAGACGATACCAGTCATGAACCAGCTGAGCCTTCCCGAAGTGAAACGAATGCTGCGCCACACCTGCAGAACACAAGTCCGCTCCTGGCTTTGTTGCTGGTCTGCCTAGCAGCACTCTTCACTTTATAGCGCCTCCCTCTGTCCCGGAGGGCATTTACACCTAGTGTGGCCTGAATCTGCCCGAGGCTGCAGGGAAAGGGGGGCAGGGCTTTGGGTGCAGCGTGTTTGCTTGATTGGGCATCAGAGCAGGCTTCTCAAGGAACCCTCTAT
>NW_019445026.1:0-2117 GCF_002814215.2 Seriola lalandi dorsalis
GGATATGAGGAGGAGTGACACTCTAATGCAGATAGAGGAAGTGGCTCATTATTCAGCTACTGGACAATTAAATTATCATTAAATTAATCGAAAATAATCAAAAAATATTTCCAGAGTCTGTTGAGGTGTTTCAACAACACATATATGAATCCCAAAATCTCCTCACAGCTCAGTGATGGAAGTTTCAGCATCAGCACAGTTTCACAGTTGAGTATCAACACTTCAGCAGTGAGCTGGAAATAAATTTGGGGCAACTGTCTGGCACTATCACAAAATCAAAGAGCATATCTTTAATGTGGCATGGAATTTTGTGACATTTCTGTTTTATCATTACTGCTGATTTATCTCAGCACTTAACAGTCACATATAAAGTTGAACCTAAGATGCACAAAAAAAAAAGACATGAGAATCAAACTGAAAAGGTTGCACTATGTTAATTCTGTTAATGGTGCATCTTGCCTTTATTCTATAGTGTTGTGCATGCGACTGTGATACACACATCTGAAATCACAAATGTGTTGCCCTCCTTTCATCCTGCGTCTTGTTATGAAAAGTGTCACTCAAGTATTAATTTATACCTCAACACTTGATATAGTATTGTAAAAGAACTGCCTGCTACCATGTTATGATGAGATGTATCTGTAATTATGTTTCTGTGCTAATATACTCAAACGTATTACTAAAAACAGATAGGTTTTAAATCTGAAACAGTTGCTCAGCTCTGAGTTGACAGCAGAAGCAGCGGGGGTCCAGAACCAGGATTTATGTTGCGTTAAGCTCAACAAATTCAGGAGCAAATCACAGAGAACTGAAAAACATGAACATAAAGTGTGTCTGTAATGTCAATCAAAGTTTTTTTAAGGGACACAAACTAGTGAGAAGACCTGCAGTTCTCTGTCTCTGTAATGGAGTGCAATAGCTAAGCATCAATAAGTATAAACTAGCAAAAAATGACTGAGTGGTGGCTGTGACTATGAAGATCTGAAACCCCAATAATTTTGCAGTTGTGGAACAGGTTTCTCAAAATATTAGCGTTAGTTACTAAAATTATTTCTCTCTATTTTCTGTTTCTATTTCTGTGTATTGCCCAAGCATTCTCATGCAATTAATGACGCATAAGCTCTGCCTGGCAGGTAGCTTGGCTAATATCAGGCCATAGTGGGTTTACTGTATTTGGAAGTCTGTGGTGGTGTGAGGTGTAATACCATAACCTCTATTTGGTCTCACGTGTGAACGATCCGCATGTGCATCTCTAACTATTATCCATCTATTAATCATATGTTAAGATTTTAACTGTCTAAGTGCATGACAGGGAAATACAAGTGCTATTACTGTACAAAAAATAAAACATCATGACAACAACATGCAACAAAGCTACAGTGTGTGGCTACAGGGTTTGTTTCTGCTGAGATGTGATAATTGTAAAAGGTTTTTTGGTGATTCATCCACCTGTTTAGCAAACCACAAAAATATTTGAGTCACAACTCATTTTCAAAACGCATTAGACACTAGTCTATAGATTTCAGTTATTTTTGATGTCGAAAGCAGATGCACATGTGATCTTGTCTGTCATCAATAACTAAAAATTAGCTAACTATGCTGAAAAACTGCACACCAAACATTTATCCTCATCTCCCTTATATATTATATACATCGAGCCTCACAGATTAGTGCTAACAGAAGTAGTGGATCACATCACATGCAAGGCCAAACAAATCACCAGGGATTTGAAAAAAACAAGATGTTCTCAAACGAACCTTCACAGAAATCAGGGAAAGCAGTAAGGTGAGACCAAACAAACGCCCCAGGACTTTGATACCTGATCAATTAGTCCCCAGGAATTCACAAAGGTAGCAGCTAACCCACTGTGCTTCTATTTATTGTGAAGGTGCTTCGGTGCACTGGAACCAAAAAGTATAAAACAAAAAACAACTTGTAAGAAATCAAAGTAATATTTCAAAAACCAGAAAATTGGAAAACCAAACCAGGTATTAGCAGTCAAAACATACGCCAACCTGGTGCTGGAAAACACAAGGCTATTCCATTACATCTTTGGCTGCAACAAACATATCACACACACACACAGGCGGACGGACAGACAGACAGACAGACAGACA
>NW_019445027.1:0-2117 GCF_002814215.2 Seriola lalandi dorsalis
GTTAAATCATTAACTTCTATAAACATTATAAGTTTAATCCCCATTTTTTCACTGTTTATGCAACTTTGTGAGAGATTATCTCTCTTATTATTTTAGGCCCCTGGATTCCAAAGAAAGATTATAATGGCAGTTATGATGATAGTAATTATGATAATAATTCATAGATTATATGTTGCAAACACATCAGAGCTTATCCTCTGATTTATACATTAAACCAAGAATTTAATATTACTGCCAACAAACATGGCATATCTTCCATTTATTTATTTATTTTATGCCCAAATGAAGAGGAGATTCTTTGTGTAGCTGAAGGTGTTTCAGATCTAGATCAGCAACAGGTGCTGAGCCCGAGGTCTCTAAGTCGAGGAAAAACTCCCCATGAACCCGAGAACTAAGGAACATGGGAAGAAAACCAAGTCCAGTCTACAGTCTGTCTAATGACAGAGGCTCAATGGTCACATGATCACATACTGTCAGATTATTGGACGCATTTCAAAGTTGCAAAGTGTTTTTAAAAGGAATATAAACATCCAAAGCAAACATCAAAGACACATTAAACAAAGGAAAAAACACATTGACATTGAACACAACATTCATAAAACCTTACATAAAAATTTTAAGTAGAAGCATAATCCTAGTTAGTTTTAGGTTAAAGATTTTGTGAGTCTGAGATGGTAACAACTATCCCTCCGCTCATATTTAAGGAATATGATCATGATACCAAACCAGCTAATAAACAACACGTGACACACTGAATAAGAAAATAAATAAATGGAAAACCACATTGAATAGAGATGCTTCCATACAAGAGGGAAGCAGGAAACAACTAAGCAGTTTGTATTAGATGTATAAATGTATGAGGAGGCTCAGTTCACCTAATGTTTGGATGGAGTTGTTCGGAGTAAAATATGTAAGTGACATTGAAAGAGGGTTCATGAGTGAGGAACAGATGATTACAGCTTTAACCACGAACACTGCTGCCCATGCTTTTCACCTTTTCAGACACTGTGCCTGGACGGCATTCACAGTGCTGCTCTAGTGTGTGTATATGGACTAATGTGAGTTGTAGGTGGAAGTAGATAAGCTGCTATTACTGCTATTACTGTATAACACTGTAATGTAAAGGTTTTAACTTTTCTAAGCACCTTTGCCAAGAACATTGTCCAGGAGATCCTGCTGAACCAGTTAAATGTTAAAAATATAATAATAGAAATCCATTAATATGAATGTTGTTATCTACAAAATGAAAACTTTTGAACAGAACTTCAGTTTCAGTTCGAAACAAAGATCGAAGAAGACCATCTGCCTACATGGGGTGATGGTGAGCTGCCACCTCGCTGATCTCTGGCTGTAACTGGGTTTCTAGCTTTCCTGGCTGAAACTCCACTTTCCACCTTCATAATTTCACACTAGTGCTATGAGATTGAATAACTTCCACCTTCGCAGAGACTACGTTGGCCAGGGGGATGTCTATATAACAATGTGACAGGAATAGCTGTGTAAAGACTGAAGAAAACTTGAGGAGGATTTAGGATCAAACCATCATAGGTTTCTGAAGAGCGGTTTTGAAGCTCAGAGTGAGCTGCTCCGCCGTCACCATCTTGTCTCCACCTGACTCCGCCCCTAGCTCCAGGCTATTCCAAAAATGGGCAAAGAAGTGGGGCGTGTGTGGTGCCGAGACTTCAGTGAATCCCAGTTTGTGGATTGGACACTGCACTGTGTATCAGCTATAGACATTTGTGTTAGCGCCACAATTAGCACAAAACCTTGAAAACCAGTTACAGATTGCTGAGTTAAAATAATTAACCTCCATGTGATGAAAACATGAAAAAGTAGAAAAATCTAAAAAAGTTTCAGGAAACCAAGAACCCTCTGGAACAAACAATGTTTTCATTAATGCTAATCAATACTATTGACCATCCAGACAGACTTTAGTCCAACAGAGCTTACGTTTCTGGCTTGCTTGTTAATTACTAAGTGATAACAAAGACCGACCACACAGTCACTCCCTCCTTCCCCCCTCCAGTCATCCTCTCTTCTCTTATCTGTGCGATCCTTCATTCTCTCCTCCTTACCTTCATTCACACCACTCAAGTCTCATTCTCTCTTGCTTTCCC
>NW_019445028.1:0-1665 GCF_002814215.2 Seriola lalandi dorsalis
AGAGAGAGAGAGAGAGAGAGAGAGAGAGAGAGAGAGAGAGAGAGAGAGAGAGAGAGAGAGAGAGAGAGAGAGAGAGAGACAGAGAGACAGAGAGACAGAGACAGAGAGACAGAGAGACAGAGACAGCATATTTGTGTGTGTGGTTGTATCTGTATGAGTGATATTAGAATTAATGTTTAAGTGCTAGCGGTGCATGTGCTTAATGCACCCACTTGCATAGATGTTTCCATCTGAAAGTGTGTTTGTGTGTGCGTTGTGTGGACGCTAAAACTCCCTGAGAGCAATTTCTCCATGGCCATAAAACAAAGCACAGAACTATATAATAAAATAACAAGTGGAATGTTAGGGTATGTAAGAGGTGTAAAAACGCGCCAACTAAAAGATCAATAACCCCAGTGTGTGTGTGAGCCAAACTTTTGCCTCCTACCTCCAATCTTTCTTTTACTGACACTGTTGTTTAAATTACAAGAGCACAGAAGCACATAAAAATACAAAACCACTATCCATGAACAGGCACTGATGACTGCTAATTCAACTTATTGACAGCCATCATCACAGGAGAGGCTGTGTTTAACACACAAATCTCCAACAAATGCCGGCAAAGATACACCACTTTACAATCCGACTGAATAGAGACTGGAGTGTTTCAGCTTTTCCATCTATTTCTCTATCTTTCTAACTTAGCTGAGAGACACCTGTCCCAAGTCCATACTACAGACTAATTCTAAAATGCAGCACACAACAGCTATGTCACATAGATTTGCATCAGTTAATGTGTGTCAATTGATTTGGAAAGCATGCTCTGGATGTGATTGCTGCTTATCTGGAGAGTTGATGCGAATCAACACTGGCAGTGGCATATTCTAATGTGCCGACCTGTCAACCCATGATGATGCTTATTAAGATATTGCAGCTTTGGATGGCTTTCATAGAAACCAAGTTGTGTGAGTTCATGTTGTCCTTAAGGTTCTGTACGGATGATCAGTGGTATGAGTTCTCACCCAGAGCACAGTGTGGAGGCAAAAGGCAGTGTAGGTTCAAGTATCTAGCATGCGCTAGGTAGTGGGGCAGTGACATTTGAAAAAAAAACCCCCAAAAAATAAAGACTGTTTATCACAAATATCCCAATTAAATTATTTTGACCCTGATACAAGTCCATTAACACTGGATATCTGCTGATGCAGAGTACAACGCAACGCTTGATTAAACATTTATCAGACACATTGCAGCGGAAGCCAACTACATCTTACACACCTTATTTTTCATAAAGTACTTGATCCTAATACTGAACCAATGTAAAGAAATCTGCTAGAAAGAAGACATATCACGCTGTTGGAGTTATTGGAACTACAGAGTCCTCTCCTGGTTGAGCGGTGCTGTAATTACAATATAATAATAATAAAGTGTATTAGTAGTGTAGTTTGTCTTCACTCACAAATGATCTTTGGCAAACTGCAGACACCGGCTTACATAGACGACACAAGTCCCACAACAGGTAAGTTACATATTTGCCTGCTATCAATGTATCTCGGAATTGATGTTTATTAGCAACAGTTGATATGACCTTCTGTCACTGCCACCGCTGTGAACAGTGTGAACCATCGAAAGCGACTGTTGGTGCTGGCTAAAAAATGAGAACCCACTAGCTGAATGTTTCGCACACTG
>NW_019445029.1:0-2115 GCF_002814215.2 Seriola lalandi dorsalis
GTCCCAACATTAGACTTCTGATGCTTTGAAACAGTTTTGGACCATCAACAATGGGCTGGGAAGAAGTTTCTTGATCAGTATAGGCACTCCATGAACAGTTCATGAATAAAATATGATTTGATATGATTTCAACTAATAATCTATGTCAAAAAAAGTTATTGGAGGTCAATAATCTTTCCAAATCGAATGAAAAAATTAAGTTTCAGTCTTGGGCTTTGTGTATATGAAGTTACAAAACGTTGTTATATATCATTTCAAATAGATGGGTTTCATAATCCACAGATCCAGGTCCAGGATCTTTCCAACTCCAGCTGAGTGTTTTTGTAACCCTGGTGACTGTGCTGGAGGGGGGCGGGTTCAGGATGCTGAGGCGGCTGCTCATTGGCTGCTCACTGTGGTGAGGAGTGGGACGGGAGCGCGCTGCCAGCTGTGAGGGGAGCAGAGAAAACGGCCAGGAGAGTACTAAAGGGACAAAGAACCGCTGTTTCACGTCTCATCCTCTCCAGCAGGTTGTAAAGCTAAAGGTCTGCGTGTACTGCTTGTTCTTCGTCTGTCAAAGTAAGTGTGTCTTTTCCCCTTCAATTTATCTCAAGCGCGTCCACCACTGATGGGATGTTGTTTCGCACGTGCCTGGATGTGCAAAACTTTTTGAGATAGCAGACTTTCTGCAGACATAATTTTCTTTAATTTTTTTCCATCCCCTCTGTACGACTTGGAACATAAATATGATGTACATTCACATTTTTTCTCTTTGTAAAAAGTAGTTTAGTTTTACTTTATATCTCATAGTTGTTTCCCATTGAAGAGTTGTACCAACCAAAAGTTAACTTAATCTGAACATGGGCTAAGAGTGTGTTGCAATGCTGTAATACAAAAGTAATAACCCAAGTCCAACAGAAACTGACATTAATCTTATACTATGGGTGCCACAAGAAGCTGCAGGACTCTTCTGACTCTCCATACATCCATGAGGTCTTTCTTTCATCTTTCACTCTGAATATTTGGATCTGAGCCGGTCAGGGCTGAAGAGCCACTTGATGGTTGATTTATGCTTTTCACAAATGAACAATAGACAATACAAAAGCACTGGCTTTGACTGAGAAAGCGATACATTCAGGATGTGGGATTTTGGATTTTCCAATTGACTTGACAGTCCTTGGTTACCTTTCACTGACAGACAGCCTCCACCTATTGTTTAAATGTATTGTTCTAATGCAAGACTTGCATGTTAAATCTAAAATAAAAAATAAAATAAAATAATCATTTACAAACTGCTGTAATTATAGACCAAAACCAAATATCTGAGCCAGATTAAAGCGTTAACTGTGCACATTGTTCTGTAGGAAGTGGGTGTGTCTTCACTGGTTTTGTAAGAGGTAGCCTACTGTCTAGGTCATACATAACAGATATCCAAGTGTTAAGTGTTAATCTTTCATAAAAAGATATGTGGAGTTAATGCGTGTTGATTGGCCTGATGTTTGTTCATTCAGATATGTTCATAAGTGCACTCTGAACTCGGGTGGACAAAACGTACATATTGCTGACTCTTTCACTCTCTGTGTTGAATTTGCTGCTGTGTCAAGAGGCGCAGTGAAAATTGGCCAAACTGAGGTAGCTCCTCCCTCCTGATGAGCACTTTACTTTAATGGGAAAATAAACCAGACGTGTCACTCAGAGGATCACAAGTGATGTCTAATGGTTTATTGAGTGTGTTTTTTCAAGCCTGTGCGCTCTGAGTTTGTTTGGCTGTTACTATGACGTCAACTCGGAAAGCAACCCCCTCCTCCTTAAACACACTAAAGACGTGGAGGTCTCCTTACTTTCACTGTCTTCCTCCCCTCCTTAAACTCCAGGAACATTCCTCCCGGAGGGCTTCTGGTCCCTCCACTGACACTTTCATGGTTTACCATGAAATACTGAGGTGGAGTCAACTTTCCTTCTGAACTTCAGTTGCGCAGCCTCTAGGCACAGATCAGTAGATAAATGAGAGGTGCAGCACCCACCCTGCAGGAGCACACATTTGCTCTCCATTAGGCTGTCAGGCAGACAGAGTGAGGAATCCTTGTCTCAGCAACATACTGTAACCTTCATTCTCACCGAATCCCTGACAAATTC
>NW_019445030.1:0-2115 GCF_002814215.2 Seriola lalandi dorsalis
CCATACAGTACAGTGGAGTCCTCATATGCAAGAGAGGCTTCTTCGTGGTTTTGCTTATGTTACAAGGTATGCCATAACATTTTATGTACACGTAACATCTTCAAACAAAAAAAACAATATCTCAAAATGTCAAAATAAATTTCATATTTGTCAACTACTCTACAATAAATACTGTAATCTTTGCCACTTCCCAAATACCTTTGCCTATATGCCACATTGTGCCCTTAACAAGCGGTTTTGCAGTTATCATAACCATGACCGCCAGGAGGTCAGTCATCCTTTTATTACATAGATTTATAATATGGTGAAGTCCATATCTGTAAGGTTCATTGAGGCAATCAGCAATGCAGGTTCAGTTCACGGGCAAGAAAGAGGACGAGTCCGTAATGAATGCAAACTTAGAGAGAAGTAGTCCACTTTTTTTTTTGTTATTTCCCTCTTCTGTGATCTAGTGAAGCAGAGGTGCACTTGCCCGAAAAGACCACATGGGGGCGACATGCTTTGCTCTCTCTCCTTTCGGTGTCCCAATCCTACTGACTCTTGTCCCACAATCCTCTGCTTCACAGGGGCTCACAGACAGTATACAAGCTTGTAGTATTTTTGATCATGTGCTTTGTAGGAAAGAGAAGATAGGCACACTATAGCAGGGGAAACATGCATCTGTTGGTTAATATGCTCAGGATTTGCAGCCTATAATATCTACTGAATACTATTCTGTACTAAACTAAATACAGGGCTGGATACATTTGGTAGTTAGTTGAAAGCAGCTAATTCAAGCTAATATGGAACTAGTTTGTTGAGGCCTCATTCATAAAGCTCTGTTTTCAGGAATTATGCGCAGGTCACATTTCATGGGAAAACATCCAAGACATTTTATCCCATGATGGTCATTTTTGTTTGCTGCACTGCATAGCAATTTAATGAAAGCACTGACTGACTGACTGACTGACTGACTGGGGGTGTTCATGCAACTGAAGCTTCTTCATGTCCACTTTCCTGAGGTACCTCTAATTTACAAGTCTAAGGTGCTTGCATTGACGTATTCAGCTATGGTACAGTAACTCTCATAAATAAAATATATGCTCAACAGGAATTTTGTGCTCAAATTAAATTACTCGTAGGTGGAAGTCTGGACATTAGAGTGGAAAGCTTGAGACTCGAGGGTCTGAGTCATCGGCTGAGCTGGGAGGATGTGGGTGTGGGAAAGTGAATAAGTAACTGAGCTGTCTCGCTCGCCAACTACTATCAAGATGCCCTTGAGCAAGGCACTTTACTATTCTTGCAGTTCTTTCCTGTGCTCATCCACCAACTGTGAGTGAGTGTGAAGTTGGATATCTCTAAAAACGAGGGGCTGTATCTGCGTACCTCACCATTTAACTTAAGTTGAAATATTGACTTCATTAATTGAATTTATAAATGAGGCTCCTGGATGGGGTTGAACCGAGGCCGAGTGCTCTAAATGACGTCTGCATGGCACTGGTTCTGAACTTGTGCTAAACTAATCTCTGCATAGTAATATCTGAACGGGCCGGTGCTGAACAGGCGAACACGCTGGTGGGGCGGCACAAAGTTTCAATTTACTCAAATGGATTAAGTTGCGTTTGAGGCTGCAAAAAAGCTGAGCTTGATAAGCGTTTCTTGGCTGAGCCGGACTGCACCTGAGATGAACCTGGTGGAGCTGATCTGAGCAGGACGAGTCTCAAACAGAGATGCAAAGCTGTCTGTTCCAGGCTGAGGTGGGCTGGAGCTGGATCTGGAGCTGAGTGGGGCCCAAGGAGAGAACCATGGACTTTTGACATTGCAGGGTGGGTCCATAGTAGCAGAATGGTTAAGTAGGTAGGTACAGCTGACCTCTTGGTAGTCAAGCAACCTGGTCTAGGATCGGTAGTCCTTCTTACTGTACGGCCTGTTGCCCAGGATGTGATCTATTTCAGAAACCACATGGGAGGTCATCTTAGGAAGGACCTGAGCAAAATAGAGAGAGAGCAAAACTGAATATACCTGGAAGGAAAGAGAGAGTCAGACACACAGGGAGATAAAAGAAAAAAAAAAAACACAAATAAAGAAACACAGAGATTCAGATATAGACAGCGGCAGGTTTTTGATCCAGAAATC
>NW_019445031.1:0-2115 GCF_002814215.2 Seriola lalandi dorsalis
GTTAAATCATTAACTTCTATAAACATTATAAGTTTAATCCCCATTTTTTCACTGTTTATGCAACTTTGTGAGAGATTATCTCTCTTATTATTTTAGGCCCCTGGATTCCAAAGAAAGATTATAATGGCAGTTATGATGATAGTAATTATGATAATAATTCATAGATTATATGTTGCAAACACATCAGAGCTTATCCTCTGATTTATACATTAAACCAAGAATTTAATATTACTGCCAACAAACATGGCATATCTTCCATTTATTTATTTATTTTATGCCCAAATGAAGAGGAGATTCTTTGTGTAGCTGAAGGTGTTTCAGATCTAGATCAGCAACAGGTGCTGAGCCCGAGGTCTCTAAGTCGAGGAAAAACTCCCCATGAACCCGAGAACTAAGGAACATGGGAAGAAAACCAAGTCCAGTCTACAGTCTGTCTAATGACAGAGGCTCAATGGTCACATGATCACATACTGTCAGATTATTGGACGCATTTCAAAGTTGCAAAGTGTTTTTAAAAGGAATATAAACATCCAAAGCAAACATCAAAGACACATTAAACAAAGGAAAAAACACATTGACATTGAACACAACATTCATAAAACCTTACATAAAAATTTTAAGTAGAAGCATAATCCTAGTTAGTTTTAGGTTAAAGATTTTGTGAGTCTGAGATGGTAACAACTATCCCTCCGCTCATATTTAAGGAATATGATCATGATACCAAACCAGCTAATAAACAACACGTGACACACTGAATAAGAAAATAAATAAATGGAAAACCACATTGAATAGAGATGCTTCCATACAAGAGGGAAGCAGGAAACAACTAAGCAGTTTGTATTAGATGTATAAATGTATGAGGAGGCTCAGTTCACCTAATGTTTGGATGGAGTTGTTCGGAGTAAAATATGTAAGTGACATTGAAAGAGGGTTCATGAGTGAGGAACAGATGATTACAGCTTTAACCACGAACACTGCTGCCCATGCTTTTCACCTTTTCAGACACTGTGCCTGGACGGCATTCACAGTGCTGTGAGTGTGTGTATATGGACTAATGTGAGTTGTAGGTGGAAGTAGATAAGCTGCTATTACTGCTATTACTGTATAACACTGTAATGTAAAGGTTTTAACTTTTCTAAGCACCTTTGCCAAGAACATTGTCCAGGAGATCCTGCTGAACCAGTTAAATGTTAAAAATATAATAATAGAAATCCATTAATATGAATGTTGTTATCTACAAAATGAAAACTTTTGAACAGAACTTCAGTTTCAGTTCGAAACAAAGATCGAAGAAGACCATCTGCCTACATGGGGTGATGGTGAGCTGCCACCTCGCTGATCTCTGGCTGTAACTGGGTTTCTAGCTTTCCTGGCTGAAACTCCACTTTCCACCTTCATAATTTCACACTAGTGCTATGAGATTGAATAACTTCCACCTTCGCAGAGACTACGTTGGCCAGGGGGATGTCTATATAACAATGTGACAGGAATAGCTGTGTAAAGACTGAAGAAAACTTGAGGAGGATTTAGGATCAAACCATCATAGGTTTCTGAAGAGCGGTTTTGAAGCTCAGAGTGAGCTGCTCCGCCGTCACCATCTTGTCTCCACCTGACTCCGCCCCTAGCTCCAGGCTATTCCAAAAATGGGCAAAGAAGTGGGGCGTGTGTGGTGCCGAGACTTCAGTGAATCCCAGTTTGTGGATTGGACACTGCACTGTGTATCAGCTATAGACATTTGTGTTAGCGCCACAATTAGCACAAAACCTTGAAAACCAGTTACAGATTGCTGAGTTAAAATAATTAACCTCCATGTGATGAAAACATGAAAAAGTAGAAAAATCTAAAAAAGTTTCAGGAAACCAAGAACCCTCTGGAACAAACAATGTTTTCATTAATGCTAATCAATACTATTGACCATCCAGACAGACTTTAGTCCAACAGAGCTTACGTTTCTGGCTTGCTTGTTAATTACTAAGTGATAACAAAGACCGACCACACAGTCACTCCCTCCTTCCCCCCTCCAGTCATCCTCTCTTCTCTTATCTGTGCGATCCTTCATTCTCTCCTCCTTACCTTCATTCACACCACTCAAGTCTCATTCTCTCTTGCTTTCCC
>NW_019445032.1:0-2113 GCF_002814215.2 Seriola lalandi dorsalis
TGATTGCCGGTAAAATCGTGGAGATGGACGACATTTCAGCCATGGGTGGCCAGCTGGGAATGTACACAGTGACAGTCATTTGTGGGTTGCTAATCCACGCCATCTTCGTCCTGCCAACTCTCTACTTCGTCGTCACCCGGAAGAACCCTTTCGTTTTCATCGCGGGGCTGTTGCAGGCACTCATCACTGCCCTGGGAACATCCTCCAGGTATGTGATTGGGCCAAAAGTTATACAGTTCAACTCAGAATCAGACTGACAAGAAAGGTCAAGGTCAAGGAAGAATTTATTGAATTTATTTATTCTCTCATATACAATAGTCAGTGTACAGGGGAACAAAAATGATATTGGTATGTCAGATGGTCAGGCTTGATAAGCATGATTTATATTTGCTTTCTCTAATTGATTGGTCAGTATTAAAGCAAAAACAACAATTCAGCGGATCACTGTAGTTTCTGGATGACAGGGTGGAGTTTTCCTCATGTGTCTCACTCACACACTTTCTGTCCGTCATTCTCCTTCTCCCTTTCTCCTCTCACAGTTCTGCCACTTTGCCCATCACTTTTAAATGCCTTGAGGAAAACAACAAAGTGGACAAGCGTGTAACCCGTTTCGTGCTCCCTGTCGGCGCCACAATAAACATGGATGGCACAGCTCTATATGAAGCCCTGGCAGCCATCTTCATCGCTCAGGTCAATGATTATGACCTCAACTTCGGACAGATTCTCACCATCAGGTATGTGACGTGAAAAGCATTCACTCTACAAGTTTTGCTCTTTAACCATTCAATAATAATGCCAAACATTCAGCAGTGTGTATAATATCATTAAACATCTTCCCCAACAGGATTTGATTGAGTAAATGTTGCCTGTTCTGAGAGTTTTTGGATATTTCTATGACATTTGTCTTTCATTATGGCATGAAATACTACTTAACTCAATTGAAGTATCTCCAAGTCTCAAAACCACAAGTTCCAGCTTTATAAAAGACTTTTAACCACCAGTCTTGCTATTTGACTATTGGGATAGATGAGGGATAGTATTTCAGTCAAGGGAATAAATTTAAGTGACCCTCTTCAATGCTTTAACAAAGGATGATCGAGCGGTCAGATCTGTGTAACGTCCGCCTTTTTTTCAGTTGCACTGCAATGAGTGATTTTTTTCTTTTTTTTCTTTACACAGCTGAAATACCTTCAAATTTCTATCTGTTTTTTGTACTTTTTCCCATCAGTATCACAGCCACAGCGGCCAGTATTGGAGCAGCCGGAATCCCGCAGGCAGGACTGGTTACCATGGTGATAGTGCTAACCTCTGTAGGCCTGCCCACTGATGACATCACACTCATCATTGCCGTTGATTGGTTTCTGTAAGTATTGGCTTAGGACATCTAAGAAAAACTTCACATTAAATGGGAAAGTTGAAAAAACGAGTTTTGAACCATCACACTTTGAACAAACTAATTGTTGTTAATAGACAGTAATGAAGATGGTTTAATTGTGAGTAAATCAAATACAGTGTGGTATGAATTCAATTAAGTCACACCGAAGGGAAATTGAAGGGGTTAATGGATCAAATTTGTGCACTCTACATTCTTGAGTGGATTAAGGGACAGCTTCCCCTGGACTCTCCCTTCACATTCCATGTCCCTCAATCCATCTGGTTTTTATTCAGTCTGCATCCAATCCCGATGCAAAGCCCTACTTCCTCCTATCTACTGGCTGAGTTTCATGTGGTTGGAGGAATGCCTGGAGCCATAAAAGACTGCCTCCAGTTTTCTAATGATAGTTTTTATGTGCAAACTTTTTCAAACACACCACATGGATTTAATCTGCAATATCTTCAAAGCAATTGTTTAATATTTCATAATCTTAACTTCTCTAGTTGTTTTGTCTTCTCTTAATTTGTTTTGTCTTCTATTTTCTCTTGTCTTGTTTGGTCTTCTTGACTCTTCTTCTGTTTTGTCCTCTCTTGTTTTGTCTTCTCTTGTCTTGTTTTGTCCTCTCTTCTCGCTTTGTCTTGTTTTGATTTCTCTTCACTTGTTTTGTCCCATCTTGTCATCTAATGTCCCATCTAATTTGTCCTGTCTTGTACTGTCTTGCCTTCTCTTATCTTGTTT
>NW_019445033.1:0-2110 GCF_002814215.2 Seriola lalandi dorsalis
GGACTATGTGCATTTATTCAAAGAAGAAAGAAAGATTATAGACGATTGTTGTCCAAGTCACAAAAATGAATCAGATTATAATGTTGTAAACAGTTCCAGGGAGGTCCTCAGTAAACTACAATAGCAGTACCGTGTGATGTTGATTTTAGCTCCAATCCACCGCTGACTGTCTCGCCTTTATGATGGATTATAGACTCGCGCACAACTCGAGCCCCATCAGCATTCTCATGGGTATGCCATTTCCCTAATCCAACTTATATAAAAAGGCACAATTTATTATACCCCAACCACAACCCCCACCTTTCCTTTCTTCCAGGCTATAATGAGGTATGGAGAAACAGAAAGGATTAGGTTACAAGGAAATTGAAAAGGTGTAAGAGCAGCCAGAGATGGGAGATTACTCTGTTTTATAATACACAGCCTGATGAGGATAACACGTGTGTGTTTAACGCGGTGCGTGAGAGGGTCCGGCCTATGGGGAGGATATAGTTGGGCGGAAGGTGGTGATGGACAGAGCGATACCTGCGGATAAATGAGAAGGCAGAGGGGGGGAGGGTCTGTGGTTTGGTTCTCAGTAAGGTGAGGCGAATGCACATGTGCTTATGTATGTTTCAATCTGATTATTGTGCAAGACACAGGAAGACAGTGTCTGCTTTGTGAGGAGAAACTGAGCTTTCGTTGTTTATTACGCTTAATAAAGTATGCAAAGTTTAAAACTTACACTGAGGGTTTCATTTGGGGTTCAAGGAAATTATTTTAACCTCCAGTAAACCTAACCATTAGCCCGAACCACCGCCGCCACAGCATGATGGTTTGTTTCTTCAGGGAAATTTAGAGCAAGGATAGGAAAATAAATTAATACAGACCCCAGAGAGGATGTGTGCATGCAGATGATATGTTTGAGTTTGTGATTATGTTTGTAATAGGTGTGCATTTGTATGAATAAATCAGTAATGATGTACACCATATAAGTGTTTGTCTATTGTTTATTTCCATTTCAGTGTGAAGGCCTGTGTGTGTTTGTGTGCACAGGAAAACGACAGCAGGAAGTCTCTTCAGCAGAGCTCCTGCTGTGAGTCAACCCTGACTTTCCTCTCAAATATAATTACCACTCTGCAATTATTGACTAATTACACTTTATGTATTAACATTTATATATATACATATATATGTGTGTGTGTGTGTGTGTGTGTGTGTGTATAAATATATATACATACATACACATACATATTTGTATAGTGTTGGCCAAAAGCCAAAAGTCTGTGATCACGTCCCAAATCACTTGAATGGGAATGTGGTCTGGCTTTAGAGACGACGAGGAGGAGATAATGTGCAATTAAACATAGTCATTAACTCTGATTTTCCTATTGTCATTATCCTTGACATAATGTATTCAGTCTGCAATGTCAATGGAGACCTCTAGCCAGCGACTCACATGTGACAATAATAAGTATGCAGCGGGTATATGTCACGACTTCATAGCCTCCACTGAGCCAGAAAATCTAAGGTGAGGAGAGAAATGCATATTTCTGTTGGGTAATTACACTTTCTGATCTTAGGTCTTGGGTCCGTTCTATATAACTGTATCTGTGGAGTCATATATATGCATTTGTTCGTAACCCTGTATTAGACTAGTGTGTCATGCTCCAATAAATATTTAGTAGGAATCTGGGGTCTAATGAACAAGCAGAAGGTGTTATTAAGAGTCAGCAGCAAATACAAAAAGCAAGTGATGCCTCATTAGGGAAACGTGATAACCATTAAAACCACGAACCATTAGACCATTAGAACCAAGGCAAACCAGCCACACAACAATTTTGATTTGCTATTACATCTGTGCTGAGAGTGTGAGAGTGATCACATCATATTCACAAAACATGCCCTAGAGTGATACATACATGCTGTTCCTATTTATCAAGCTGGGAATAGCATATCTGGGTCAAATGAAACCTGTTTTGTGCAGTGACAACCATGGCTGGTGAAAGATAATTTAACCGTGTGACTGTCGGAAATATCCTTTTGAATGCAGTCAGACCTCTGAGGTTCAATTCCCACTAAGCCTCCAATGGTAAAACTTGCTGCAGAGATGGTGCTGTGAGGTATGTGAATG
>NW_019445034.1:0-2090 GCF_002814215.2 Seriola lalandi dorsalis
CTGACTCATTATGCAGCCTCTGATGGGCAGTTCCTGTCATTACATGGCTTCTGTTGCCGTGGGCGAAAATGGTCGCCTTTCTCCCATCTAAGCATCGCTATAGGAACACAATTTACAGGTCATAAGGTTTAGAAGTAAGATGGATCACTTATAGGAAAGAGTGTGAGTGAAACAATGAGCAGATGAGTGGGTGGGGGGTATAGTGTGCATGTGTTTCTATAGGGTGATGATAAAGGGGCCACATGCATGTGACTCACGCACTGTGTTTCTGAAGAACCAAAGTGTCTAAAAAACAAATCTGAGGCACCCTGTTGGCTCCTGCTGGGAAATAATGCATCATGTTTTTAAAACGGGTCTGAGGCTCTGGTGACAAATACCCAAACCTAGAAACACACACAAAAAAAGTACGCATTTACTCTGCATCATTCAAACAGTAACAGCTGTTGCTTACATATTCCCTTGCTGCAGTCTTTTTTTCCACATTTTATGACCTTTGGGGTCTCTTTTCTCCAGCACAGTGAAAAGCACAGATTATTAGCCACATATTGTCTCCAGACAGGGTCAGGGGGCTTCCAGTAGCTGAGTCAGACCTTTTACTGGAAGCCCCGTGAGTCACCCGTCTTCTTTTCCCCCTAATCCATCTGTTTTCTCCCCTCATCCCCCCTATTCATATATCCGACATATCAACTACTCCTCTCAACCTGCCCTGGCTGCATGCTTGTCTCTCACTTCAGGTCTTCCAAGCATGTACACATGAATAGAAAAGGGCAGATAATGCATGTTGGGATTTGCTATTATGGAGCTAGATTATTTCTCTCTTTGCCATATTCTTAAATTTGACATGTTTACGACATACGGGCACATGCATTTCTCAGAGAGAAGAATGTCCCAATAAAAGCCTCCCACCCCTCTGCCCCAACCCATTATACCCCATCTCCTCCCCTCCCCCGATTCTCGGGCTCTCCCCCCTTCTTACCCGAAATGTAATGATCACACCCAGCTGTCACTGTGTAATCCCACCCACACTAAGTGCAGCACACATGCTGCTGCTGCCACTGGTGGTGGTGGTGGCTGACATCATTTGTTTTGTCCGTGTCATCATTTCCCTGAAATCCAAAACATACTGCCAGTCAGAAGCTTCTGAACGTTTTGGTTCAATCTTAAGCGATGTCATCATGGTAAAAATAGGTACAAGGACTCGCTTTGTGACAGTTTTAGTTTTGACTGTAGAGTTGGAAATAAGCAGGATTATATTGTGCCACCAGGGTTCCAAGTAGAAAGTAGAAGATCCCTTTGATTTTTCTCACAGACAAACTCTACTGGATTACTTGTTTAAATACATTGGACAAACATGGACAAAGTATTAGAAACAGCATTCACCACTAATCACTAATTGCCTAAAACAAAACAAACTTTGAACCTGCAATAAGTGAATTTTTGTGTCAACTAGGTGGCACAGAAACAAGCTATAAACGCACCACCAACATATTATCACCTATCAACAAATACCTGGTGCTATGAGAGCGGTGAGAGTCAATATAAGCGGTAAAGTTAGGCCCCGCAAACCAAAACAACAATGAGCTGAAACGATGCGCTGTATAGTTGAAGAGATCTGTAGAGTTGGGTGAAAATGCTGTGGGTTCATCACCATGAGTGATGCCTTTCATAAACAAGTAGTCATCCTGTTTATAGCCACTTTGATATATAACCATGATAAAGTAATGCAGGTGTGTTGCGGATTGGATATCACAGGTGTAGCCAATGAACTGGTAACTCATTGCAATTACAAATGGTGCTTTTTATCCACGAAGTCAAGGCAATATACAAATTACAGTTGATATTAATTAAACATACACTGACTGCCTTATTTCAAAAATGTTCCTGCCGTTGTCTACATCCTTTCTGAGATATGCTTTTAATCTTTCATTGCTCAATGCTCCCGTGATGACTGTTGAGTGTCAGACTGAATTTACTACTATCTGAATTTAGAGTCCGTAAATGTTTACTTTAACATCCATGCCCTAGAAAAATTACCCACTTCAACCTGTATATGAAGTGCAGGCCACCTGATAAAATAAAAAAGATAAATA
>NW_019445035.1:0-2109 GCF_002814215.2 Seriola lalandi dorsalis
CTAACCCTGCTTTAACACGGGGCACATGTATGTCTGAATGTGGCCTAACTCACTGCTTTCTCACACAGACACACACTCTGGTTGTATGATCGATAAAATCAGAAGTCTGAGACTCCAAAACTCTGCTGACTCCTCATTACCCTGACTGTTAGTGCGCACATGCTTCCAATTTCTCAAAACTGGTTTTCAGATTCTAAGAAATCTGGTCCTGCTGATATATCAGGCGGAATAAATCACTCCCCGTCCTATCTGACCATTCTTTGAAAGCCAAGACTCGATGCTGGCACTGTTTTGTAATTTAAGAGTACGCTGCCATCTCCTCCAGGGTAACACTGCCTTACTGAGCCAGAGCCAGCTGACTGGGCATCATCACCTTCTAAAACTTTCTTTAGCTAGAGCCAGCTGACTGGGCATCATCACCTTCTAAAACTTTCTTTAGCACGCCTTTGAAAGTTATATAATTTGGGCTTATGCAGCACATGCCCATGTTGTGATGCCAATTTGGGCTTCTCACCTGAGTCTATGTTGAAACCTAAACACAGTTCCCAGACTGATCACAAACATCATCAATACTTTACCAAAGGTTACCCCAGGAAACTAATACTTGACAGACACTGTTTAATGATTAAAACATAGCAAGAGGCCTAACATTAATAAAGGAAATATATTTTTTTTAAAAAACAGAGCTACTGGCCCACCTGGGTGACCACAGTAAACAAACCACAGCAAACTAATCCTACATAAGCATCTGCTTTGTCACATGACACATTTGTAAAAAGAGCCTATCAGAGGTGAGTCCCAGGAACTAAGCCAGGAAAAGAACACTAGCAGGCATGTGTTTGACACAATGAGCGGTCATTGACCTCAGAGCACTGGTATGAGGTGAGAGCAGGAAAACAAGCAGAAGAGGGTGTTGCATCATAGTTGTAGTAACAAATCTCATATGTGTCATCACCTATCATTTTCTTTTATAACTGAGCTTAAATTTGCCGCAAACTTAACTGGTTTCAAAAAGCATGGCACTTAGTTTACCTTATTTTGAGTTTTGAGCTAAGCACAAACTATGCCATCCTGAAACAGCAGCAACAAGCTTCCAATTTGACTGTAGATGGTTTCCTGAGTTCACCCACTGTGAGAAGGTGGGAAACCACATCGTCTGTCAGTCAGTCACAGTTGAAAAGAGAAAAGCATGGGATTGGTCTGTCGAGGGGTGTGTACTGATTCCTGCCATCTTCCTTTGGTGTGTGTGTGTGTGTGTGTGTGTGGAAACTTTGAATAGCCAAGCCATCCTTGCATGAGAGCTCAGGTTGCACTTAGTGTTTGCATGCTTCCAATTCCCAACAGGGTGTACAAGTGACACCAGGGAGAAATGAAGGAGGATGTGTCACCCATTGTGAACAAGCACTTTTATGAAACAGGCCTTGTACATTCAGTTAAATTCAAACGTTCTAAGATGTTTAACAATCACAAAACTATTATAGAGGGAATAACATCAAAAATGAACTTCCCTACATCATTACAAAGTTGACCCTGCAGCTAACACAAAATAAGCCACTTACAACTTTATACCGATTCGGTGTCAAGGTCTGCCACCAGGTCAAACGCCTTAATTGACTGGATTCGCTTTAGTGGAATTTCGAAAATGCACTTGTAATCTTGTGATAGAGTTGCATCACATTAGTATGGGTGGTGCTTGGTGTGTTTGTTGTTTAGTTTGCTAACGATAAAAAAGGAAACATCTAGGTGGCTCTTTGGCAGCTGTACTCATCTAGCTAACGATAACTAAAGTGGGTGGTACAAGTGCAGCTGCATCTAACTTACCTCCGATGCATCCAGCAACGAAGTCCATCACCGCTCTTCAACGTCACCTAGCCGAGGAATGACTAAATATTATCTAGTAGTAAATGAAGAGGATCTCAACGACTCTTTCAAACTCTGTCGGTTTGTTTGTTTTTCCAAAAACTGTTGATTTTGTTGTACACCTGACAGTAACTGTCCTTAGCTGTTTAATCTAGCTACTGGACTGACACTTTCAGCTACCCTCTATGTTAGCTAGCACTGGCTAGCTAGTTTAGACCTGACAATCTGCAAATGCTGACGATTTTGTTT
>NW_019445036.1:0-2109 GCF_002814215.2 Seriola lalandi dorsalis
CAGCACTTTTTTAATGCTGCGTTAATCACAGCAATTGTGGTGAAAAACGGGACATTTTAGTGTTTTACAGATATTTTTGCTGGTACAGCGACACTCAGCTTGACAATCCTGCACAAACCACAACGTCTGGTTACTGTATCATAAGGTCCTGTTTCTCCTGACATCCAAAATAAATTAGATTTTTTTTAAAAAAATAAAAAATTTGGAACCAGATCAGCTCATAAAATGCATTGTTTCTCAAGAGCATCATTCAAACATTTCTGATTCACTTCCTAATCATCAGTGTGAGCTATCGTTTCCCCTTTTTGGGCTTTTTTAGCTTTAGCTCCTAGCTTGTAGCTATAGCCTAGGTGCTAATAAACAGCCCAGTTGGAATCCTCAGAAAGCTGCCATACCTTTTCTATCATAATGAGGAGCCTTTTTCCTTATAGACCTTTCATATGATATATGTGAGTTTGTGTAAATTATTTCAATTTCTTCTGTCAAGTTTAGCTGGATATCATGTCTAAGCTAGCCAAATCTCACTTTGAAACCATTAAAGCCACATTCACCTTTGATCAGACTGTAAAAAGGATTTTCTGTCAGGGACATTTTTGCGTATAATTCAACCATGTCTCTCCTCCTGCAGGAGTATTGGGTATAAAGACATAATGACAAAAAAAAATCATTTGAATGAAGTTACTGTTTCTCATTTTTGAGCTAATTTAGCTTTTAGCTACTAGCATGCATAGCCCAGGATGCTAATTAACAGTGTGCATGTGAAAGCCCAGTTGGAGGCTTGAGAAAGCAGGCTCCCACACATTTGCAGAGCTTAATCTCTGACTTAATTCCTCCGGGTGAACAAATTGCTTGTCCAATGGTTTCTCATATGAGCAGATTAGCAAACAGTCAATGAGGCATTGCGTTATTAGCCACAACAATGTATTGTGTGTTGCATGATTGGAGAACATTAAGTTGGCTGGAAAAGAGTTCAAGAAGTAATTAACACAAGTACTGGGTTGCAATTCATTTCTGAATTAGCTGAATTGAAAGTGAGCTTGTCAAACATTCAATAACAGTCAGTACACGGAAATATTACAGCCTGAAAAAATAACCGAGTTGACTTTCATTCTAGCATCCCCCACATGATTATCCTGCTAGGTAAATGGCTTGTTCACTCCTTCTGACTCCATCATACATCATTACATTTTACCCAAGATGATGATGCTACATGCAGTGCAGTAGGCTAATGATATGAGCACAGTAAAACAAACACTACTGTGCTTATGCCAATAGCTTTTTATTCATTATTATAAATGTTTAGGCTATGACACACCATTACCTTTCCCCACTGGCTTTTGAATGACATTTTATACTGTCTGAGCATCATTTGGCAAAAATAATGTAAGTTTTACTAAGCCCAGGGGCCTTCTCAGACTATATTTGTGATGACAGCTGGGCCCCAAGGCTCACAGTGCAAGTATTTCCCCAGAGGATGCTGGCAAGTAGGAATGCTAACAAGCCAGGCCAGCACCAAGTCATGAATTCTCCCCGAACTGTATAGTTTTGTTCACTCAATTTTCATACAATATTCTCCAAACCAAATAGTGTCTTTAATTAACCAGAAACATATGATGAATAATGTCACTGGAACAAAAAGAAAAGTAATTATTCATCAGAGACATTGTTTCGGCCTTGTTTGGCATGACAGACATCCATGGACATCCCATCTTTAACATGCATGCCTGTGGTTTAGGGGCAAATGTCCATTGTTTGAATCCACAAACAGGCATAATTAGCAAGCTCTGCACTGCCTTGTTCTCTGTCTGAACTGTGTGTTTTCTCCAGCAGCACAAACAAGGGCCATCTAATCATAGTCTCCTGTTGCCAGGATGGGAGCACTGCATCTAGAGGAAGTGCCTTTAAGCAATTAACAAGTGTAAACAAGTCAGATTGGCACATGTCAGAGGCAACGCCCTGCTGTGTGGCGGCTGCATCAGGCGACTGGAATCTCTAGCAGAGAGATGTTGCCTACTGTATACGTTCGCGTTCATTTGCATATATGCATATTTATGTGATTTTTGTTTTCATTGAGACTTCTACATTTTCAAAAAAAGTTCTCATGAAATA
>NW_019445037.1:0-2109 GCF_002814215.2 Seriola lalandi dorsalis
CAGTCTAAGTATAAACACTTAGGTAGGTGACAACAGAACAGAATCAGAAACAGTCAGATGTTGGCTGTATTTTGATCAGAACAATACATGGAAAAGCAACAAAAGACACGCTGATAATGATAACACCAATTATCACATTTTGCTCAGGGGTCAGAGGCAACAGCATTAAACCAAGTCACCATTACCTGATAAATGGCTGAACAAAACTCTTTTTTCTCCTGTGAAATTGTTTGGCAGCCATTAGCAATGCAGTGTAATGCCAATGATTGACGTTGCTGTCTACTTAGCAGTGACAAGGGATGTGAGTGTGTATGGGGAGGGGTCAGCAGGCTGGTGGGGGTGCAGTGCAGGGGATTGATCGGGGTCTGCGTTGTTGCCAAACGGGGGGTGAGGGTGTATTGGCGCGTAGACAATGAGCCCTGGCCAGCGCTGAAAGGCCCATTCTGCGGATCCCTGTTAGCTGTCTATTATCCACGGTCTCCAGGGGGCTGCTAAATAGAGGGCATGTGTTAGGCAGACATTTATCATGTAATTACAGCACTAGGATCCGTTTCTGATGGTGTGTGATGATTACTAATAATTACTGTGCATTTCACGCCTCCAAAGGGCCCAGATGGGGTCCCAGGGCGTCAATACAAAGGCAGGGAGGGGGGCAGGAGAAAGAAAAAGGCATGAGGGAGGAAAATGTGAAGAAATGGAAAGACAGATGAAGAGAAAGAGAGGAGGGATAGTGTCTCGCCTTAACCATTTAGAGGTGCTCATTAGCTAAATGAATTGAACCATATGTGTCCGATTCCTAATTAACTGGAGGAAATAAAAAGGAAACATACGCAAAACACTTTTATCCATGACTTTTCTTATATGGCAATTTCAATACAACAGTATTTTTTACCCACAATTATTACATTTTGACCTCTGTCACAATGCTAGTTAATCTAATTCATTAGTAAAGACTGTGTTAACTGGAGAAACACACAAGGAATCCGATCAAAGAGAAGCAATAATAATGGAGGGAACAACACAGTTTGATATGTGATTTCCTTTAGGCATCCACCTATAACCGTGTCGCTTTTTTTCATAAACAGTATATACATTTAGACTGCACAAAAATAATAGCAAGGTTACCAGGAGCTTGATTTGTGGTATCATGACTGATATACAATTATACTCAAAGGGTTTCATATCTGTAGCACAGACTAAACGAATGGGCTGAGATTGGGGTTTAAATAAAAAAGAGAAACACCCTCTTATGAAAGCAGCCATCTTGCCTCTGTCAAAGTGGGGGAATGGGTCCGTGTGGTATTGGAACCAATGCGGGTGAAATACAGTGGCTCACTGTTATATTTCTGCCCTCTACAGGAATCCGGATAAATCAAAGAGGTCAAGCTGCCACCGGTATGATGTAGTAAGGAAGCAAAGGGATGGGTTATGCTGTAGAGTGTATGAGTGTGTGTGTGTGTCTGCATGAGGGTTGAATTGCTGTGTGTCACTGAGACCTGCAGCTATGAACTGGAAAGGACAGATCAACAGCAGGTGCACCGGTGCAACATTTCCCTGAATGCTGCAGTAAAGTTTTCGCTCTCCTTCAACCCTTAGTGTTCAAGCCCCCCCATAAATACTCACAATAAGCCGAACAACAAAATGAAGGGGTCCTCTTTTGCTCTTTTCAGGGGCCCCCCTAGTAAAGATTACAAGCTCCCCACCTGGTCAAGGTGAGCTCAAATGAAACTCACTGACTGGCAGTGTTTTACCTGCTGCACAAAAGCCATCTGAATCAATTTGGTTGGGGAGGGAGGGGCGGTCGGTTGGGGAAGATGAGGACCGTCCTGTTTAATAGAAACAAATTGCTCTCCACTTCCCAGTGACACAGATAGCAGACCATTTGTGCCTGCTGGCCTTTGTTGGGAACAACAGAAAGGAAATGTACTCATCCTGGACAGGGATAAAGTTCGGGGCTTTTTGTTACACGCCAGTTACCTTAGCCTCCGTGCCCACCCCCTTGAACAAGCACAGCGGTTAAGTAGTTCAGGTGCCTGCTACATTCTGTTAGATTAAAGGTCCCTGATTCTGGCCCGAGTTGAATTGCCTCAGCTGGAGTTGAAGGGAGAG
>NW_019445038.1:0-2819 GCF_002814215.2 Seriola lalandi dorsalis
TTTGACTAGTTCTGTTGTTGCTGGATTTGCAGTGCATGAGTTTGACCCTGGTCTGTGACCTGTGTGTTGTGGGCTTACAGTGTTATAAACATTGGGCTAAAATCATGCATTTAGATAGCTTCAGTTTGGATTGCAGAGTGTCACCCATAATTCAGCTGTTGTTGCGGTATTAAATGTTGAGTATGTGAACCACAAAAAGACTTGAATGATATGGAGGTAAATAACCAGTTGGTGAGTGGGATTGACGGGGCATTTCCAACAAGGCATGGCTTGAGCTTGCATGCAAGCAAATAGGTGGGACTGTAGGCGTGGAAGCTCAAAAGCTGCGGTTATATTGGTCCTGAGCTTTCAACACTGTTATGTGACCACAGTCCTGTGTTTGCAGTCTATATGAAGATAATCATGTCAGGAGTTTGTGATGTGTAAGGCATTTTATAATTAGAAGTAAATCCAAAACCACCTGTAATAAACTATCATAGCAGTGATTGAAATTAAGGTGACATGTTATGAATGAACAGTTAGTGGAAATATTAACATATGAGTTGGTGTATTAGCTTGAGGCCAGTCAGGAAGGTCAACCACTAATGACAGCAATCACTATGTTTATTTTCAGTGAACTGATTATCGTCTGTTAATATGATTCTATTACAGTTTCCTCACTTCACACCAGCCTTTCAGTTTTTCTCTTTCACTGTACACCAGTCAGGTGTCTAAAGAAGTTTATGTGTGCATGCACTCCAAGTCAAGTTGCATTGGTGTGAAGATTGTTTAATTGTTACTCTAACATCAGTGTTTCAGTGTTTGAACATGTCCATGACATTTATTTCCTTTTCTTTTATTCCAGCTCTGTGGAAAGTGTGTTGAAAACACTTGTGAAAAGCTGCAGACCGTAAGTACATCTTAATAAAATTGTCTATGAATACCCCATCATGTCTCATCTTTAAATTTAGGCTCCTGTAGGGTCTCAGTGCAATTCCACCTATTTTGTTCAAAGTTAGAACTGTTTTAGTCAGTTGACAGTTTGACAGTTCATTTATCTGTATAGATATCGCCTCTGCTAACTTGACAGGATATTAAATGACATGAAGATGGATACATGGTAAATTACAGTTATGCAAAGCTGAACTGATATGAAAGAAAACCCTCTGTATAAATGTTGGATGCTGTCGTGGATGAAGAAGCCCAGTGTTAAGTCTCACCAGTATGCTTTATCATTCCATGGCTTTGTTGTCACCAGCAGGTGCCTGATTGTGTTCACTCTGGTGGTGCACTTGCAGATATCTTAAGCAAGCAGTAGGACTCGTCCCTCGCTTTGCACTTAGGCAGATAATCCTATTACCTCATCTAATTCTGTCTTATGTGAGAGTTTCCTGTCACTGTGAGAAAGGAGAGTGATTTGTGGTCAGGTGCTGAGACACTGGATCAGCAGTAAGGCGGAAGGAAGTAGCCTTGGTTGGAAGTAACAGTTTTTTCAAGGCCTCCAGTGGATGTGGAATTGCTGAGGCGGCTAGGTGACCTGAAATAACCTGCAGGGTTTACACAAGCACATAATGAACTGTGAAAATCCCCCTGTGGGACTATGAGCCCAGTGGAACCACAGGATTTACCCTAACAGCTAAAAATGTGCCAGGTGTATGACTTGTAATCTCCCATTTTTGGAACATTGCACTCTCGGCATCGAAATTTCAGTAGCTGCTTGTTAATGGGTATTTCAGTCTTCTGTTTGTAATGTGAAAATAACACAAACTTACAGATGGTCTTGATGAATGGAAACTCAAAATATTCACTAGATGATTCACAGTTGTATGCTGTTGCTTTGGATGTATCACACAAGATCTTATTGTGTATTTATATGAACGTAACTTAGGTTTTTCTTGAAGTCTCCCTGTAAAGTCTGGTCATCAGTCTCCAGCACCTGATGAGTGTGTTCAGGTGTGTGAGGATGTGATTTGTAAACAACCTAAGAGGCTTGTCCATCTTTGTAGCGCCCTTTAAGCTGCTCTGCTGGTTTAGATGCTTCAGGTGTAAATATATGTCCATTCATAAGCTGGTGAATGATATTAATAGCATTCCTTTCATCAAAATCAAGCTCATGAGCTTGATTTTACAAAAAAGTTGTAAATTGTGAATTGGGATTCTCTCTCTGTTCATACAGATACTTTTCGGAGTCTGCTACTCAGGAGATGCTGGATGAGTGGAGACCACTCCTCTGCCCGTTTGATGTCACCATGCAAAGAGCAATCAGCTACTTTGAGCTCTTCCTCCCCACAACTCTGCCTCCAGAGCTGCATCACAAGGGCTTCAAGTAAGAAACTTCTTATCTTCTCCCACGTCTGGGTGAGATCCAAACTATCACTCCAGTGTGCAGATAGTTTAGCGAGTTAGCCTTGAGATCCAGTGAAAAAATAGCTTGGCTTCTGAAATGAGAGGAGATAAATGTGTCCATCATATATAAAGGCACAGGGTTCTGATGCAAAAATCATGAGTGGCAGCCACTCAGGGCTGAATAATGGAATGTGCCTCTGTGAATATGCAAGGCTGTGTATACCGTAGTGAGACATCAAAACGAGCGCTATGAAAAAGAACCAAGACTCAGGACCAGTTTCCTCTGTTTTCCTAACCAGTTAGATTAAAAAACACACATCAATGCCCATTACTGATTCTCAGTATTTTTGCTGCTTGTAAAAAATTAATAAAACACATTTTTTATTCATTACCATATTGTCTGCCTTTCCGTTCCACCCACACCATTAAAAAGTGGTGTAGAAATGGGATGAGTGAGGCCCCTTAATACTGGTGGAGTATCTGTTAAATGTCAC
>NW_019445039.1:0-2108 GCF_002814215.2 Seriola lalandi dorsalis
TTAGAGGTCAGGTGCGCCAATGGTAGTGCGGGTGTAGGAGCAATGTGTTCCCATTTGGATGTTGAGCACAAATCCAAGAAAAACATACTGGGTGTGACCTACAAGTTCCAGCCAGTATCCTGTCATTCCAGTGCACAATGCAGGGAGGGAGGTGACAAATCCCTAAGCCACTTTGTGTCCGACACAGACACAAATAGAGTGGCGTTCCATGTGACAGATGCTTCTCACACAGGCCCGTGTGAAAAATCAATGACAGTTCAATTCACCTGATGTTTGTTTCTCTAAAAAATAAATAAGCAAAATTAATAAAATAAAGCAGTTGGAGCAAAAAGTCTGTATTCACTGGAATTCATCAGTAAGCAGTAATGTCACCGACACCCCACAGACACAACCATAGAAGGGTTTGTTTGTGTGACCTGTTTTTGCAGTTAAAGCACTTGAGGAAAGAATTTAACAAGCCTTCTTAAAAACCAAGTAGATTTTATGGTGTTAAGGATGTAAAATTAGGCTGTAAATGCATTTCATCTACATGGAGGACAGATACACATAGCTCCTACAATATGCTGATGTGTTACCTTTGGAGCTGAATCATAACTACAGTGTCTCAGCAGTATGTCTTAATAAAGGAGCAATAATTGATAGCAAATAATAGGTGACTTATATGAATAGAGCGCCTTTCTCAGTTTCTCCACAGCTACACGCGAGTGCGCGTGGCAGCATTCTTCTCTCTCTCCTGTGTGTTTGCTGAATAGAGGTACTATGGGTCAGTGGAGCAGCTGGTGACTGGGAGGAAGAACTTAACCAGGCCTCCTTTGTGGATCAGCTGTCTCTTGCCGAGCTTTGTCATTCCAAATTGGGTCCCTTACATCCAGAGCCTGGGGAGGTTTTGACATGTAAATGGAGGACTGAGAGCTCCAAAGCCCTACGATTACTCACTAAAATGCTACAGGGGCCAAAAACGGTTCCCTGAGATGCACCGCTGGGGGGGCAGGGAAGGGAACACACGCAGCCTCGCCACAGACTGAAGTGTGCCTCACAGTCTGGAATTATGTTAATGATTGAGCTTCCGTCTGGACACCAAACTGTTTCCACCCTAATAGAATTAATTACGGACGATATTGGTAGTTACTATGTGGGCAGTCACAGTCAAACATGTAAACTCTGTAAACCCCACTGTGACGCTGTATGTGATACTGGGCTATACAATAGACTTGATTTTCTATAATATCGTATTTATCTGTTAATTAAATTAATAGGACAATAGTGACATAGGACAAAAATGCAACAGATGTTGCAATTGGTCTAATCCAATTTGCAGCCTCTGTTCGCTCTTAGTTTAAATTAGTTTAACATTCATTAAATCTATATATATTTATATATAGTATAACAACAAAAGAAAAGGCATTAGAGAATGTAACACACAGCAAAGAACAAATAGGAGGGCTGAATAAGTGGAAAATGACCTCTATGGAAAACCATCTTGCACAAGCCTAACCTTTGATCATTTCAGTAGCTCTATAAAATGAAGCTTATGGCCAGACAGCAACACCTCAGTGAGCTGGTGTTCGGCATGTCTGTGTGCCACATGTGTGCATGGCTGTAAAACAACCAACACTTCCAGCTCACTTGCAGAAGACGCTGCCCATATGTTGTGAAGTGGTTACAATGCTGCTTTAACCCAGAGAGCAAACAAACAAGAATAACCTGGCACATTTGGACAGACGCCAGAACTGAAAACATAATTTCTCTAACACAAACAAAATACTCCATGGCCTCAATAATGCACCACATCACACATCTGGAGCGTGTGTCTGTCTCATATTTGTAAGAGGGGAGAAAACCAACAGCAGAGGGCTGGCAAGCAGCAGGAGCAGTAGGCACACAGGAAGTGAAATTTGCTCAATATACTGTAGCCTGCGGCAGTTTGAGGGATAATTGCTGACACTCCTAGCTTCCTAGATAGCCATTCCATGCTGCAGTGGTCAGGAAAACCCTCTGTTACTGACAGCTGTCCGAACCACGGCACACAGAAAGGACATGACACAAAGCATGTAAACATGGATTTACCCATGTCCTCCATACTGCCTGCACAGCTTATTATAGAAGGA
>NW_019445040.1:0-2108 GCF_002814215.2 Seriola lalandi dorsalis
TCTGTAGATCCAGATGTTTTGGTGCTCATTGCCACTCTGCCACTTTTGTTTTTATTTCATTCAAACAAAGGGGCTCTCGTCTCAGCCCTCCTTCATTCTATATAAATCGGAAGGTTTATGATAGTTACTATTAAGGAGATTATTTGGGTTCCCTAATCTCCAATCTGAGGATTAACCGAGGCTATTGGTGTGTCCAGATTATTACGTCTCTTTTCTAGGCCCCTCAGTGGGTGAAGACTTGTTTTTGTGTCAGGATTTTTTTTTTTCAACGCATCATCCGTTCAAAGTTAGACTAACTTTAAAGTTTAAAGGTAAATGTTTTAAGTGGTTCCCATCTCTGTGGTTAAGTGGAAGTTAAGCGGACCGCCATGGAGGAGTCATCGGTGCCCCCGATTGACCCAGATTTTGAGCCGCAGAGCAGACCCCGCTCTTGCACGTGGCCTCTACCGAGACCCGACATCTCCGCTGTCAAACCGGAGGGGGGCGATGGCACCGAGTCCGCCGCAGGTACCCCGCCCGCCGACGAGGATAAGCCCGAGCCGCAGCAAATCACGTCCGAGCCAGAGAAGGCTTCGGCGGCGGCCGAGGGCGGGGTCGTGGCCGGCGTGGGCGGAGCCGGTGCGACGCCCCGCAAAGGATCATCCAGGCGCAACGCGTGGGGGAACCAGAGCTACGCGGACCTGATCAGCCAGGCCATCGAGAACTCACCTGAGAAGAGGCTGACTCTGGCGCAGATCTACGAGTGGATGGTGAAAACAGTGCCTTACTTCAGAGACAAAGGAGACAGCAACAGCTCAGCTGGCTGGAAGGTGAGTATGTGCGGTGTGTGCATCTTTACTGCATCTTTACTGCATCATTGAACAAGGTGGATTGTAATACTTTGAGTGCCATAAGTCATACATTTATAGCTTTACAGTTCATGTTACATCATAGAAGCACCGATTTAAAAGCCTAAAGTGGTGGTGGTGGGGTGGCTGTATACATAACATCTGTTGCACTACTTATCTCCATGTAACAATGTTTATCTGTATGGTCCATCCTAAAGAAAATATCACAGCAGCCAGAGGAACTTATCCCAATATTAAAGTATATCACATTAATACTATTATTATATAATAATACTAATAATACTAATTACTTTATTTTAGGTTTGAAAAATGATCTCCTTGAATCATCACGCACATCTAATATGAAGAACGTCAAAGAAAAACTTTATTGATGAATCTGCCGTTTATTTTATTAATTGTTTGGTCTAAAAAACATCAAAAGATGGTGACAAATGCCCATCTCAGTATTTTACGACGCCAGGTGACATCATTAAATGTCTTGAATTGTCCAACAAACTGAAACCCAAAAATATCAAATTTACGTAAGGCAAGAAGACTCTACTATAGCAGCGCTTTGAACGTCTTCATTTGTCTTATGTTTTTATTGTGGTCATGCATTTATCTTTTTTTATGTCTTGTGGGGCAATAACGATCTGATCTGAACTGACACAGTAAATACTTTTGTACTTTTGTAACCCCAAAGCTATAACTGCTTGTGACCCATCGTCACAGTTTGCATTACTTTTTACCCCAGTTTTGAGATACAAAAACAAAAACTTATTATACTGTAATTTAAGAATGTAAAATTATCCAATGCGTCACAAAAAATAAGTAAACATATGAGGAAAGTCTGACAAAAGTGTTTTGTGTTTTCCTGTCCTTGGGTATCAGTAGTTTAGACGACAAAATTCTGTGTCATGATTCTCCAAAATGAAAGTATCTTTTAGTGTAACTTATTTCCAGGTGCATCCATGATTTAGTTTCAGTAGGATAACTTAAACTTAAGCAGTATGTTTGCTAATAGTGATGAATCAGTAATTTAAATAATGTTTAATGAATAGAAGTCGACTCTTCATCTGCATAACCTACATTTTTCACAATTTCCTTTTTTCTTTCTCCCTGTTTTCAGAATTCCATCCGCCACAATTTATCACTCCACAACAAGTTCTTGAGGGTACACAATGAATCGACAGGAAAGAGCTCCTGGTGGATGCTCAACCCAGAAGGAGGGAAGACCGGGAAAGCTCCTCGCCGTCGAGCCGCATCCATGGACAACAGCAG
>NW_019445041.1:0-2107 GCF_002814215.2 Seriola lalandi dorsalis
CAGTCACACGCACGCACACATGCACTTTTTTTGGCACACAAAGTGCTGATCCACCCCCCACCCCCCTTCTTGCTGTCCTGTCACTGGCCCCTGGAGGCTTGTTAGATGAATAATATCCCCTCACGCCGCATCATCAATTAGCTCAATTATGAAAATGATAACAATAATGAATAAACATGAGGTCGTAGTTTTGAGCTGAGGGCAGAGAGCCGAGGGAAAAGGACTCATATACTCTATGTTCAGCAATAGAATAATAATAAGGTATTTGAGTGTCTGTGAAAACCTTCCTCCTTTAAAGTTTTTGTTTTTTTCTTTCTATCATTATAAGTTTAATATTGAGCATCTGTAGATTCAGAGTCTGATCTGATTCTGATTTTCATGAGCTACTTTATTCAAGATTCAAATTTAAAATTTAATGCTGCATTCATGTGCTCCTGGGATGTTTGGATTTCCTGAGTTGGGAACTCGTTCTTCTGACTTAGGTGTGTTCATGTGCTTTCAATTCAGAATGTGGAAACAATATGGTTGCTACAGAGAAGACATGCTGGTCAGAGTGTCAGAATAACATGTTGATACTGTTTCCAGTATTTGATTGATTGATTGTGTTACTTGTTGTCATGGTTAATGCTCATAAATAATATTTCTAACTACTCTAGGTCACACTTTGTGGATGGCAACTCATGATTACAGCCTATATAATATCTTATTATAAATTAAATATTATTTAAAAAAAAAAATTTGAAAGTTCATTTTTCTGATTATTCCGACAGCATGTGAACGCAGGGTAAAACACTCAGTCCACGCTGACTGAACAGTGGTTTTACAGAGTGGAGCGTCTTCCCTCATAAATGATCGTTGGCTGAGTTCAGACACATAAACAAGTTTAATTTAGTTCTGTCATCAACTTCCACCTGACTGTATATTTATTCATCTTGTGACTTGGGGAGCAGTTTTCAACCAAAGAATAATATGATGATAACAGAAGTGTTATATTATTGTATATACATGTATATTTACATACTGTAGCTGATCTGATTACTGCTGATGTTTAATGTCTCTAAAACAATCAAACAGATAAATATTCAGAGTAAACAATGTAATTATAATAAACAATAAACAGTAAACAACATAATTATTAATAATAATAATAATAATAAACAATAAACATGGGGTGCAGATTAAATCTTTATGTTATGTTGTTGGCCACGCAGCTGCTGTCACGAGTTATATAACTTGTTGTGATCTGAGACTTATCGCAGGAAGAAACTGGAGAAAATCAACCTCAGTGTTGTTATGACATGAGACAGGCTCCATGTAAAATGGCCTTTAATCTCTTGTTAGCACACGATGCTAACACGAGAAACAGGTGTAGGGGTTTGTCTGCAGAGCAGGATTTAAGGTGCTGTTAAAGGTGCTTTCAGGTGAGGAAACACCTGACGCCAAGTTCATTGAGGTCAGTGTTTAACCAGTAATCATCAGCTATGTTTGGGACATGACTCAAGGTTCCCGAGCAGAGATGCAGCAGCTTCTCTCCGTCATGTTGAGGAGTTGAAGGGCGTCGTGAGTGATCTCATCTCCAGTGGTTTGACTGCTTCAATTGACTGAACGAGCCGAAGTGAAGTGCACCTCATCTAATGCAAAATTTAGGAGCAATTTATAAGGATAATTTTAGCCTGCCGCTGCCTGCTAACGAGCCTCTGGACTTCACTGGGCTCATTTCAGTGTGAAGGAAAAGGTGTGACCTGTCCTACAGGGAGCAATGAATCATGGGTAAAACAGTCCAGACAGCTGGTCTGGAGAATTTTACGTATGAATTCGTACCCACTCCTACTTTATTATTACAATGGTGCCACGTCAATTTGAATGTTTCAGGTCCTAATAATCTGATTTCTTCTTTTAATATTAAAACAATCCTTCCACAAGGTTAATTTAGTGGCGCCACCATGGGCGAGACGCCTTTAAAGTGTTCAGAAAAATGGGAGTTTCAAATAATATAAGAGCTGGGGAAACTCTAGACCAGTGAAGGTTGACTGTCTTATCAAATCTTCCAATACATTTTCAACATTTTTCAATTTGTTTTTCTTTGCTCGTTTTCCTTCGACAGAAG
>NW_019445042.1:0-2106 GCF_002814215.2 Seriola lalandi dorsalis
CAATTCAATTCAATTCAATTCAATTCAATTCAATTCAATTCAATCTCATTACTGAGGAAGCATTTGTTTGTTAAGTGCACGTTCCTTAGAAATTGGTCAGAAATTGTCTATTTATTATTCACACAAGTGCAGTACAATGAGTGAGTTTGCAGTCAATCCTGCCCTGACATTTCTATGCACTATGTGTTGTAATATGCCTCTTCAAAATAGGAGTCAAATTTTACTTGCTGGATCACATCATTAGTTGTGATGGTATGTCCACAAGATAATGAATCCCCTCACAATCAAATGTGGATCTTGTCCTTGTGTCATATAGGTAGACTTGTATGAGACAATACCAGTATTAGTAAAAGTTAAGTCGACCAGCCCTATGTGTTGTCATCTTACCGGTCAGGTAGTATATGAGACAAGGCTAAATGTTACCTTTTAAGGTACTTGACCCGACAAAGGCATCACTTATTATTTTAGAGAAAAAAGCTAGAAGTGCACCTGTAGTTTTTCCTATTCTTGTAACATATTGCATAATTTTGTGTTCAGATGATAGCTTTGTGTAAGGGTTCATCCAATTTGCAGACATACAAATGCTTTCAAACAAACATTTGCTTTCCAAGAGTAATTGTTAGACTGAAATCTGCTCTTCTGCTTGCTTTGTTTAAATAAAACACTTCCATGGTTTGCCTGTGGAATCTCTTGGCTTTTGTTCTCACAACTGTCACAAGATGAAGATATCCAAGGATTTTACTTGGAATTGAAAAAGGGGAAATTACCAGATGATCAATATCCTCTTTGGCACATGACACAGACACAGACATTCTAGCATATTTCTGGATGAGGCTGCTCAAGCGACTTACAATAGGTTCATATCGATATAAGAAACTGAGATCTATTTTAGTCCAGAATTTACCACTGTTTAGTCAGTACTAATAGATTAAAATCATGGCTGTTATGATAAATAGTCAGATTTACTTTATTCATGTTAGTGTTTTAAATCAACTTTGGTGAAGATCTGCAAATCTGAACATTTTTAAATAACTCTAGATGGTGATAATTGGTTTTTACCTCTAAAACAAACATAATGCCTTTATGAAACGTTTTACCAGTGTGAAGGGGAATGACTGACTATTTATTATTATGATAACACATGAAAACTTTGTGATATCCTCCTGAAAAATCACAGGATATGTACATTGGTGCTCGACTGTTCATCAGTGTTCAGAACATTCGATGAAAGACACCAATATTCATTCACTAATTAATATATTATATTGTTTAATTTAATAATAGGCTAAATAATAACCTTAGACTGCACATCAGACAGACTATTATTTTACATGTAAATCTGATTAATAGTGTGTGTACTAAATCCCTTTAGTCTGTAGTTTATGACTCCATCTTGTGGTGCTTTTGTGTCAATGCAGGTACCCATGTTAAAGTGTATGTGCAGACGAAATAGTAATATCTCCACTGCCTGGTAAAACAGTTAATTAACCTCCTAAAAAGGTAGTAGTAAGGTAGAAAAATTGACAGCATAATGAATCTAAAATTAATATTTTTTAGATAAAATGAAAAAATATCATTAACATTAGCTGATAATTTGGCCCCTGAGGTTCTATGAGAAGAAAAAAAATCAATTTTAAGCAAATTTGGATGTAACAAAGTTGATGTCAAGGTAACATTAAAGTCAGTTGCATTAGTCATTACAAGCCCTCACCTGCACAGATATAGCCTAGAGTACTTGGTTTAGCGTTTACTTCGTCTTCTTTGGTGTTTATTGGCGGTTGGCAAACTAGTTTATAGGCGCATTACCGCCACCGACTGGACTGGAGTGTGGATCAGGACATTATGCAGAAGGAAAAAAACAAAACAAAACTATATTCTTTTGGCTAAAGCAGTTTCATCTATAAATTAAACAATGTCATATACTTTCCTTGCAGAGGTTCTCAAGAGACCTGACAACCAAAGATCATAATGTTTTGCCCTCCTTAGTGACTGAAAAAGGTGATTCCCCTTTAACAATAAGGTCAAAACTTGGTGAGGGGAATAAACAGAGAGGAATGGAAGCAATTGAAACTGTGGGGCTGTACTGTAATTGGTGTAACCGCAGGC
>NW_019445043.1:0-2105 GCF_002814215.2 Seriola lalandi dorsalis
TCAGTGTTTTATTATGAACATAATTGAATTGTCCATTAAAGAAAATATGTTTGTGTAGCCGTTTGTGTCAGTTATAGTTCTTAGCAAGAAAATTGAAACCAGCCACAACTGGGATAGGTGGGTCTGACTGAGCAATTGTCTGAACTGTGATTGTGCAGTCCTCTTGTTTTTGCCAGACAGGGTTTTCCTTGAGGCTGCAGTGACCTTTTCAGTCCCAGGACCAGCTCTCTGGGCCTGCTGTCTTCTTCTATGTAGAATGAGGCAGTTTATAAGGACATTGAACTCCTTCAGTCACTCCGACTGAGTTCTGTATAAAGCCATTTAATATGTTAGTAATTTAATATACACTCTGCTGCTTTGTGATGAACCTATTGCTCCTGTCACCACGGGGAGTGTCAAGGCCTGAAGCCAGCCATCAATTCAGGGTGGAAGACTGGGCTTCACTCTGGCAAACACCCCCAGTAGCTCTCCCCACAGAGGCCTCCCTCACAATATACATTTCTGGCTCGTAAAGAAGCGAGCCAAACAGTCTCCTCTGGAAAATAAAATAAATCCATTTGTCTTTATTTGGCTTGGTGTGACTGAATGGAGGCTTTGGGTGGAGATGCTTTGTAGGTCTTTGAAAATCTGTGTGTGTGTGTGCGCGCACGTGTGCGTATGTGTGTGTGTGAGTGTGTTATACCGTCTTGTGTGCCTCCCATCGATCAGAATATAATAACTCACCAGTACCCCAGCACACTCGGTCTGACATGTTTATGGTGACTCTAGAGTGGAACGTGCATGTAACTGTGCACGTTCACAAACACACATGGGTGTTTACTGCATATTTAACACTCTGCAGGTCCTCTTCTGTCATTTGAGGTTTGCTTTTCACAAGGACACTAACTCAAGACTAACCCAAACTTTAAAGCTGCTTTGAAGGGAGCTGTTTCTTGTCTTGTCCCTGCCTCTTTTCAACTTCCTCTTTCTGCTCTCGCCACCATTAAAGGGGATGCAAACACTTTTGCCTTGCACTACAGAGTTCAGAGAAAGTTAATTAACATTTCAGTATCAGGGTTACAATTTAGAAATAACTACTGAAAAACCTTTTCTATGCTTTGACCAAAATTATGGGGGCTATTTCTGTATTCCATTAGTGCTCATCTATACAGTATATTAAAAATCATCAACATTAAAATAAGCCATGCTTATGGGTAAAAACTGCCATCAACATTACAATATTCGGACATAATTACCACCACATTTCTCATACTATGCATGAGTACTTCCATAAGGGCAAGTTTTTTACTTTAGTTTTTGTTTTATTTGTATGTTTTTCCATTAGACCAGAAAACTGCATTTTTTTCCTTGATAAATTATTTAATGCATACTAACTGTAAGACACAGTTTGACTCGATACGCCATATACATTTTTCTGATGTCAGTTGTCATCTGTCAGTTCCTAAAGCAAAAGGGTGAGTTGGGCTTCTGACTTTGTCATGAATTGAGAGTTGTATTTGGCTTTGCGCCCTGTCTTTAGTTATTTGGTAAAACATGCTTGTACTGTATGTATACACATTCTTATCGAGATAACAATTCTGGTTTGTGTTTGCGTGCGCATGTGTTTATTCAAAGGGCACAGACAGAAATCCTCATCTGTAGTTCTAATGAATATCTAGTCAAGCCTGGGTCGAAAGTGATTACACATAGTTCTTAGTTTAACAATGATAACTTCAAGGATAATGTTTAACGCAGCATCACAGATTGGATTTTGCTAGCACCTCAAAATCAGAAGCACTGGTTTTCTGAACTTTATAGTAATTACTAAATCATCCTATGGGGCAAGCCCCACCCTCTAGGCACTTAAACATGCCATAAAAGGATTTGCAACCACTATGTAAGTGAGTTGTTTCCCCTCCCTCTGTCCACTTCCCTTTCCCTCTATCTCTCTCTCTTTCCCTGTCCTTTATTTGTCAGTTTTCTATTACTTTTTCCCCTTTTGTTCTCCATCTCTACTTACACTTATTTGTGCTGCAAATGTGCTGCATGTGAAGTACTACCTGCACACATCCACTGAATGGGCTGACTAGGCATGTGAATGAGTGATTTGGCCGTGTGTGTGTGTG
>NW_019445044.1:0-1742 GCF_002814215.2 Seriola lalandi dorsalis
AAAAAAAAAAGTCAATCAATGGATCAGGCCCCCTCCTGAGAGTCACAAGACAAGTCACTTTTAAATAGACTGTCAACATGACATATAGATTACATAATGCTCTTGGTGAGCTGCTATAGGTCAGGTGGAATTGACGGTTTGATTCCTGGCTGTGAAAGTAAGTAAACCCCAAATTTCTCCCAGCGTGTAATGTATGATACCATTCAACGAGTGTCAGTGCTTTGTCAATGATTGATTGATTGATGATTTATTTGTTGTTTTGTTGGTGGGGGTTAACATATTTGTATAGTGACAGCAGTATTTTGAGAATTTTAGTAATGAGTTCAAATTTAATTTTGGAGAGTGTGAGTGAGGTCAGTCACTACAAATCCCAAACTTACTCTGTTATTTCTGAGACTCTGGTTGCCTGCAGGATTACTGTCTGCTCTGGAAATGTGATGCACGGACGTGGTTGGAGATAATGATTATTTTAAATGTCAGTCAATTTAGTTTTATATTTGCCATTTTGTCTTTAAAATAAGCATTACCAGTGCTGAAAGAAACATCTTTGAAATGTTTTACTTAGTCTGATCAACTACATAAAAATATATTTAGTCTGTAATGTAATTTGTATGTTAAACAAAGAGAAGCAGTACTTAACATTAATTTAAAAAGTGTCCACCAAATGCATGTAATTTGTACTTGATAAATGACCAAAAATAATAATCAATGGCCTTGATTTAATTCCTAGACTTCATAGTTTCAGTAATACACATGACCTAACATTTACAGAGAGCAATCATAGGTTAATTACTTAAAATCTGATATCACAACTAAGGCTTTTTTGTTTTAGTCTATTAATTCTTCCGCTTAAAAAATGTGCATCACAAGCCACTAGAGCCTGAGGTCACATCTGCAAACACTTTTGTTCAGTCAACAGTCCAAAACCAAAAGATATTCATCTGAGAGTAATTTAAAATGGACAAAACCAATCCTGACATGTGAGCTTGAACCGGACAATGTTTGGCAATTTGGCTTGATAATGCTTGAAATGACTTATACAGTGAATTGATTATCAAAATTATTGGCAATTATCTTTCTGTCAATTAAGTAATTGATTAATCATAGCAGCTTTAATCACAATACTGCAACACTTATTATAAATGTTTTGTATGCTGAACTTCTCCAGGCCATACCAATGCCTAGAATAAATAATTCAAAGGATTTAATTCAAAATGCAGCCCATGATCCTGAAAAGGCAATTAAAACCAGGACGATGAGTAGTGATAAGTGTATAATCTTTAAGACAATGTAAAAGCAGCGACATTGTTAAGATATAAACTAAAAGTTGCAAAGAAAGTTGGGTTTAAGTGCAGTTGATGTCAGCAGATATTAAGAAGTAAGTTGTAACAAAAATGCTAGGCTCGTATTACCCATGGTTCTGTTTACAGCTGTAGTGTTGCTGAAGTGTTGGTGCAGAGCCAGCTGCTCAGAGGATTCCCTCTGACTTTGCAAATGGTACCAATTTGGACTCATTGGGAAGACTATAAATAGACCAGGAAAGCACCACCACCAGTTACTGTTCTGCTGTTGTCATTCTATCCTGAAAGGAGAAGGGGCTGGTATTGCAATACACGAGAATGCCTTTACTCACAGCAAGAACATTGCTGGGACTGCAAAGTGTTCCCCTATAACACTGCCTCCTCTCATTGCACCGAGCTGGGCTACCTACCTACTTATTAGAACAGGTTTTTCCACTCACA
>NW_019445045.1:0-2104 GCF_002814215.2 Seriola lalandi dorsalis
GGGGGGGGGGGGGGGGCTCAGTGTGAAACCTGCAGCTGGGATCCCTCCACCTTTGCAGACTTAAGTTATTATGCTGTTGTGGTTTATGGTCCGTGCATGATGAGTGTGCTGCTGGGTCAGGTCGAGTGAGAAAAACAGAAACAGTAAGAGGCTGAGCAGCCGAGGCAAAGAAAGAAACCAAAACCAAAGTGGAAATATGAGAGTCACGGCAGAAAACACTGATTGTATCTCGTGCTGGACCAATAGAAAGCTGATACTTTGGGCCATTACATGCATTTAATTACATATTCAGTATTGATCAGTCCTGTTTTAGACCTCTGATATGATGGAGATTCCTCCCTGCCCACGACTGCATGACAACATGCATGTGAATTTTTTATTTCATTGCTCATTTTACACATTTCCTTTAAAGTTGGTCAATGCACCAGAGACTTTTGATTATTGTTGAATAGGTGTGGTGCTGCTTACTTTAAAACTATTTCAGAATTTCATCAGTCTGGGTTGCAGTGGAGACTTCTATTATCCATTAGTGGTCTAAATTCTGTTTTGTAGGCTTTTACAACCTGACAGAACTGAGATTTGGAAAAGCAAGTATCAGCATTGGTCTGAGCCTTCAAAAAACACACCTTGTTAGTCGAGCAAGAGTCGAAACAGCAGCAGAGATGAGGCAACAGGAGAATCAGAAAATAACCTGAAGAGCCATAGAGAAAGAAAAGAGCAGCAGGAGTATACAGACAGACATACGAAATGATGTGGTCATGAAACGGGAAGAAAACAAGCAGGAGCGGGGGGACCTAAAGAAAGAGGAAGAATCGGCAAGACGGGGAGAGCGACACAGCAGCAGCTCTCCGATTGAGGCAGCAGACGCAAGGAGGACAGAAGCTAAAATGAAACGGCAGGAAGAGAAGACCGAGAGAAAGGAGCAGCGAGCAGGAAGACCAAATCAGGGAGGAGAGGATGGAGAGTGAGCAGCAGATCTGAGTAAGAACCAGCAGGGAGGAGGAGAAGCAGCTGAAGGAGAGGCGCAGCAGGAGGAAATGAGCTTGCGAGGAGAACGTTCAATGGAGAAGCTGTAGATTTTTTTTTTTCAGAGAAAGAATGAAAGAGAAAGGAAAGCTGAAAAACTACTGATCTGTTCAAAACTGCATTCCCCTCCCTGCATCACCTGGTTTCTCCATTCATCTCTCCAGCTGCAGAAGAAGCAATGTATCTCTCACTCTTCTACCGTCTGACAGCTGACTGCCTGCCTTTCCATTAAACAGCAGCAGAACCAGCACACCTCTATAATTACTGAGCATGTTGCTTATCTGACATTTTCACAGTGATGTGTGTGAGACGGTCTGTCACAGAGAGGACTAGAGGGATGGGTGTGAAGAAGATTAAAGGCATGGGATGATGATGATGTTGGTCACTTGGCAGAGGAACTCTGGCTATAAAAAAAGAGGGGGGTCCAAATAAAAACAAAAAAGAGGTTAAATAAAAAAGAGGGAAAAAACAAAGGGAGGATCAGGTAGCAATATCTAGGGGTTGTGGAAGAGGAGCGTAAAACCAGCATGGATGGAGAACTTTTACAGCCATCTGCTTCAATTACATCTCCATTTCTCTCCTCCCTTCATCTTGATTCTCTCCATTTACCTGCTTGGATCTGTGTACCTCTCCTGCCTGCACATTCATAGCTGAGCTAAACGGCCTGTTACCACTGTAGTATACTGGCACAAAAAAACTCAATGGTTGAGATGAAAAAAAGACAATTTCTCCTTCATCTCCATCACAGAGGTCAAATAATCAAACCAGCAAATTCTCAATCCCTAACCCAACTCTCCAAGCTGCATACAATCCTTTTCTCTCTTTCTCACACACACACACACCTTCAGTCCTGCCTGCTCTCCTGAGTGTGTGAGCACAAACGTGGCTCAGTCCTAGGGTGCTCATCATGCTGGGCTGAGCACCCAATTAACCAGAAAACAAAGCCATAACGTTGTTTTACACACAGTGGATGAACTGACTTCTTGCATGTTTGAGTGACAACCTTTTTTTTTTTTTCTTTGATAAAATGGGGGTCTGTCCTGGAGCAGAAGCATCCTCCTCTGTGCAAAGATCCCCA
>NW_019445046.1:0-2942 GCF_002814215.2 Seriola lalandi dorsalis
ATGATGGCAAAGTGCAAAGATGGCAAAATCAGTAATGCACCAAAAAGCAGCATCTAATAAAACATATTCACTGTGTTGTGTGACAAAGCCGCTCCAACATGGCCATGTGGTCATAAAGGGGAAAATGCTTTTCTGTTGACTGAGTTTTGCAGTGAGTTCTGCTTTGAAGTCCCCAATGTTTGCACTCGTGTACTAACTGAAGAGCTGACTGGATTAAGAAAAGCTCCATACAATATTTGATCAAGACAAAAGGCAACTACACGTAACATTTCTTAAGAAAATACTTCTAGTTTTCTTCCATTTATTGATAAAGGCCTCTTATTCAAACTTTAATTTGACTATAAATTGTTGTCAACACCTTGATCGTGACAGCTGGCACAACATAGAAGGCAACAACATTGGCTTGAAAAACACGATTGCACTGAGTTACCAATTATATGCTGAATGGCAGGAAATACCAACACTGTTAATCAATGCATGCAACTTCCACAAATGCTGTAGACAGAGGAAGAGGAGAGTTAGCTGGAGCAGACTTGTTAACCATCAAATATTCAGCAGGTTTATCATTCTCTCCTCTTGATTATGAAGTGTGCAGTCATTATGATATCTCCTTTGCCATCTCAACATTCTCCTTGGTGATCATGCTGGGCTCTCCTTTCTGTGTCAGGTTGTCTCCCTCCATTGCTGTGTCACCAGCAAGCTTGGCTGGCTGCTCCTCCAGTTGCTCCAGTTCTTCCAGTATGGTCTGAACACGACGGACTCCGTCCCGCCTCGCCTGCCGTACATCTACACGACCCTCTGGGTCAACCGAGTCCAGTGCTAAGAGCTCTTTGGTCAGCAATTCCTCCAGTAACAAGTACTTCTTATCATTCTTCTTTCCATCAAAACATTTCACCTCCTGCTCCAGTTTAGAAACCCGTTCAACTATCTTCTGTACCTTAGCCAAGCCTGGGTGGACTGGGCACTGAGCAGCCTGTTCAGCCTCTACCTTTACAGATGGGACTTCTGGGGGAACAGCTGTCACGTCCTGGGCTTCTGGTTTTGGAGGTATTTGAACTGTGATATCTGCAGTATGTTGTTGTGGTTGTTCTGGTTTCTGGGGTGGCTGGAACTGCTGCGGCGACTGCATTAACTGTTCAGGCTGCTGAGGCTGTGGAGACATCTGAGGTGGTGCCTGGTGGAAGTGCAGCGGCTGCTGGAAGTGTTGTGGCTGCTGGAACTGCTGAGGTTGCTGAGGAGGAGGCTGTTGGAAGTGTTGAGGTTGTTGAGGCTTTTGGATGTCAGCTTCAGTGTGCAATGGCTGGGGGAGCTGCGTGTTCTCGGGTTTCTGCTGCGTGCTTTGTTGTTCCTGCTCCATTTTCTGGGGTGGGTCTCTTGTGATGACATGCTGCTGAGCCTTAGGAATTACAAAGAAGTCATTAGGAAGTGTCACAATCTAGATCAACACATACTGAACATGAAGAAAAATACAAGTGAAAACACATAAAAGTTAAACCACCTGTGGTCTCTCTCCAAGCACCTGTGTTATAATAGGTGACTGGCTTCTAATATGAGGTGGGAGGTGAATAGTAGCAGGATCGCGATGCTGGGTAATCAGTATCGGAGAAGCCCTTTCCCTGGGCGGCTGCATCGCTGCAGAGTAGCCAGGCCATTCGTCTGTCTGAATGCGATGGAAGGGCTGCTGGTGCTCTGAGTAGGGGACGCGCTGAGAATATACGGAGGGATTTAACTGAGCCTGTGTTTGTGTTTGGCCTCCTCCACCCTCATGGATCACCGGGATAGGGATGTAACCTGCTTGAAGACTAGTGCTGCTGGGCCGTGGGGGTTGGTGATGCGGGACAGTGTAAACCTTAAAAATAAAAGATCAAATTAAAATTCCAATTCAGAAATTTCTGTATACAACATACATTTCTGTATACATTTTTCCATTTCCTTTTTAAAACAAGCCAAGTCCTACCTCCGCTGTTTGTGAAACAGGTGAGCCGACCTTTCCGGGATCAGTGGAGCAGCTCTCTGAAGGTCCATGTAAGGGTGATCTAGGCCTGCAGTGGAGCGCTGGTGTCGGAGAAGGCGTTCGCCCGTCTGTCCGGATAGTCTGTGCAGTGGATGGCTGGATGTAGGAATAACATGGATGCTGTTGCTGCCTCAGTTCTGCGCCCTCATGGAAGACTGGGATGGGAACATAACCTGGGCGAAGAATAGGGTGCTTCATCTCCCTCACGAAGGTCTTCTGTGTCTCCTGGGGGCTTGGTTCTGGTGGTATGTTGGGTCCATTTGCTGAAACTTCTCTGACCTGAAACATAGCCAGTAGTATATTGATATAATTTAAAAATGTTAACCAATGAGTATTAAGAATCTTTTCTCAATTATTAAGTATTATGTTAAATATTTTTACCACATGATTGGCTTGAGCAATTCTTTTTATTATTTTTATCCAAGCCATTCTTGCTTATAGTTGTGTAAAAGATTTAAATTATCTTTATTTAGGTACTGCTTCCTCCACTAGGAGATACATTTAAATGAAGTTCAGGCAAAACTCTGTTTAAAACATGTTACCAACAAAAACTTATTACAAACATATTAATACATAGTGTACAACCAAATGGTTTTCAAAACCTGGAGGTATTTTTTAATAGTAAAGTGTTCTCAGACATGCGAAGGTTATAGGTTAAAATCTAACATTTCCACAGAGGGACGCCAAAAGTATCACCTCTTTGAGTATTTGATAAATGAAAATAACTTGTGATTAACAGAGACTCCAGCCAATTTCCAGTCAGACAACTGCTGTGTTTCAGTTTGATATTTTGCTCCACAGTCAGAGTGACATCAGTCACCTGTTTAAATTCCCTAACATATCCCACACACAATAGTTTGGCACACCCTCTTAAAATAACATGATATTAGCTAATCATTATGTCATGCAGAGAGAGAGAGAGAGACAG
>NW_019445047.1:0-2100 GCF_002814215.2 Seriola lalandi dorsalis
TTTCACGGTAATTTGATACCACCAGACATTTGCAGGCTTGGGACATTTTTTTCAGTTGTAGCTGTTCTGTGTCACATCTGAACTGATCGCCGCCTGACAGATTACAAGACAAGCCAAAAGTTTCAAAGAATAAATTCACACTTTTAAGCGATTTGGCACTGTTTTGAATTCTGATATTTAACAGCAACACATTTTCAGAAGGACGACTGAGATTCTTTACTTAAAGGATCCCTATGGAGTTGTTTACCAGTACTAATGCATGTATACGGGCGACGTGACACACACACAAATGTTTTATGAGGAAGGAAATGCATTCAGCGTGTTTGTTAGATCTCAAGGACGCACAAACCATTTTTGATGAGTAGCAATGAATTTAAATGTAACTTTTGTTTGTTTACAAGAAAACTTAAGGGCACCTTTGATATAAAACTGAATGGACTGATTGAAAATTCCGTGCTCCAGGTCGTGTGAACTGACACTGTTCAGTCCTGTCTCTGTACACCTAACCTGGTTTCCTATCAATGTTATAAGGATATGTTGTTCAGGTACGTATTTGGTAAATGGCAAATATGTTGATACTGAACATATCAGCAAAATGTTCCCAGACATTTGTTTTCCACCAAAATATCCCATCTTGCAGTACAACATCAACTTGTAGTGTCTAACAATATTACACTTTTTTATAGTTGTTATGTTTAGACTCTCATAGCACTTCAGGTCAGGGAAAGATTGTGGTCTGGTTTAATACAGAAGAAATTCACAGTGACTCCAGACAAAACCTGTTTATTTACATTTAACCAAAACCACAATCTTTCCCTAATCTCAGCCTTTGTTTGCCTGAACCTAACCACAGACAGGATGGTGGATGTGAACCCTGCTCTCTGCTGTGTTTTGTATGCCCATCATCCACTCCAACCAGGTTCTCTGCTGCTGTTAATAAATATAACACTTCAAAAAATACGTTGCCTCTGAACATAATCCAGCCAATGATTATGTTTTTTACAAAATGTGTTTACTGTTGCAGTCAGGGTTGCACTGTTAGTACCTGTAATTCAGTTGACATCTTAAATCAGTCAGTGTCTATAACCAACACTGTACTGGCTTGTTAAAAAAAAAAAGGGGAAACAGAGCTATGACATGCTCCAGTCAGCGGAGCACCATCAGTAAACGGCTGCCAAGGAAACGGCCTGGTAGAGTCGAACTCGATAGAGCATCTCAGTCAGGTGATTCTGTACACTCTGATATACAGAGGCTCAATGCTCAGACGCTGGTTCTGTAAATATGTTCTTAAATGTCTTTTTAAACTGAAAAAAGCATAATAGTTGCAGTACCTATAGTTTTTAACTTTCTTACATAAAAAGTGAGGAGTTCAGTTCCTGTGGCGTTTTACACCAACAGAATCACTAGAACAATGATTCATGAGTTGGTCCATTCAACCATTTAACTTGGTGGGAGAGGAGCAGTAGAATAACGTTCATATATTGATTGGCAACTGTGAGCTCCCACCCTCCTTTTGCCTTCTCTGATTGGTTAGAAGGATGATACTCACTCAAAAATTTAGAAGAAAATATCTCTGCACTGCTGCCAGGCTGTTCAGTGAATCGGAGTCACAGAAGCCTTGGATTATAGCACCGCTCCACAGGAATGTTTTGGAGCATATTTTAACTAAGAATTTTACTGTAATATAAATATTACTATAACTATAAAATATTAGAAAAATATTACATACTGTAGCTTTAATCATTAAAAAGAATCGCTTTGCAAATGCATTACACATTGAACATAAATGCAACTTTTGTTTATCAGAAAACTTCACAGGGCACCATGTGAAATAACAATAATTTGTTTTTAAGATGTATTTTTTCTTTTTATCTTCATATCTATATATTTATATACATTCTTTCTTCTCATTGTATGTAACTAGTGACACAACAGCATTTCAGTCTTTGATCTCTCTTCTTTCACCTTGTGGCTTTGTCACAGTCACTAGAGAGACATTCTCTGCAGTCGACAATGATGAAGGTTTCATTTTGTTGGAGCTTTTGCTCATTGATTCCCAGAGAAACTAATGAAAGCTGTGGCACAAGGGTGATTAGCTCA
>NW_019445048.1:0-2098 GCF_002814215.2 Seriola lalandi dorsalis
GCCCCCCTCTAATACCCTCCATAATAACCACCTGCAAAGCTTTGACAACTCTGTAAATTTACATGCAGTGTACAACTGTTTGTGTCCACAGATGAACTGTCAGTGAAACAGCCGGTTGCTGTCCTGAAAGCACCGAAGGTCTGGGGAGCTCTGCATGGTAGGACTTTTTTCTTTGCCTGTTATTACACCATTTGAAAGCAAACTCTGCTTTTGTGACATTTATTTTCATTATTTATTAATTAATTGTTATTATTTCTTTTGAATAATTGTTTGGTGTAATGTACAATACATCAGAAAAAAAGTGATAAATGCCCGTCACAATTTCTCAGAGCTTAAGATAATGTCCTTAATATTGGAAATTATTTTCAATCAGTGATTCAAAACCCGAAAGACAAACAATGTATAATGATATAAAACAGAGAAAAGCAGAATCTAAGAAGCAGGAAGCAGAAATTACAAATTACACTCATTATGCTGAAGTCACCATTACGACCGATGATCACAGATAAAAGTCTGATACAAAGTTTCACTTTGTTGTTGCCCTCACTCCTTGTACGATAAAATTACAGTGTGCTTGTTTATTGCCCTATCTAAAGGCAAATGACTTTCAAGAACTGCACCTGATTAATTACGATGTTTGCTTTTATTTTTCATTGTTTCCATGGTTTTTAGGTTTGGAAACGTTCAGCCAGTTGGTGTATGAAGATGAATATGGAGCTGTAAGTGAAGGACAATATGAGTGTTTCTAACTTTCTAATCTTAATGAGGACATTTTGTTGCACTTGACATCCACAGCTGGTCAGCCTTGCTGTATATGAGCCAGGCTTTAACTCAAGCTTATTTCAACTGTGTTTCCAGAAAAGCATCAATTCCACAGCAATCATTGACTTCCCCAGATTTGCACATAGAGGCATCTTACTGGACACCTCTCGGCACTTCCTGCCCATTAAAGTCATCTTGGCTAATCTGGTACGTCAATAATAAGAGCTGCTTATTTTGTTTGTCTCATTTCTAATTTTCATTTACAATTTTAAATACATAAATCCTTTGTCCATTCATACAGGAAACAATGGCGATGAACAAATTCAATGTCTTCCACTGGCACATCGTCGACGATCCATCCTTCCCATACCTGAGCCGAACGTTCCCACAGCTGAGCCAGCAGGTCAGTGCGACTGCGTTTTTCATATTAGCACACTGTATTTGTTACAATCCACCAGAAGAGCTTATTCGTCACACTGTTCACAGGGATCTTACCACCCGTACACACACGTGTACACGCCCGCTGATGTGAAGATGGTGATTGAGTTTGCACGCCTGAGAGGCATTCGCGTCATCCCAGAGTTCGACACTCCGGGACACACACAGTCCTGGGGCAAAGGTGAGAATTACTACTAATAACTGGTGGAGAGGAGCTTTCTGTGTCACCGCCCTTTTTTTGTACGCACCTGGAAACACTATCTGAAAACAATAAAGCATAAAAAAAATGAATCTAACCTGTCTGTCCCTCTCAGGCCAACCCGATCTGCTCACACCGTGCTACTCTGGCGCCGAACCCTCCGGCTCCTTCGGACCAGTAAACCCCATCCTGAACACCACGTATGAGTTCATGGAGCAGTTCTTCAAGGAGGTCAGCTCTGTGTTCCCTGACGCCTACGTTCACCTGGGAGGCGATGAGGTGGACTTCAACTGCTGGTGAGACGGTGTACGCGATGTTGGAAACTTCTCAGCATCAGAGACCGGACAAGCGTTAACATCTGCTGCTGTTTTTGCTCTGACCTGCAGGAAGTCCAACCCGGACATTAAGAAGTTCATGGATCAGCAAGGCTTCGGACAGGACTACAGCAAACTGGAATCATTCTACATCCAAAAGTTTGTTTCACATTTATACCTTAGTATTTTCCTTGATCCCTACATTTTATTCCTAATTTCTTTCCATGTTTTATTGTCCTTTTAGACTCTTGGATATCGTCACCACCACCAAGAAGGGCTACATGATCTGGCAGGAAGTCTTTGACAATGGTGTTAAGGTAAAATAGAAATTGTGTGTTTTGCTGTCTCAATTAAAGTTATTTGCATGTTAGAGTTAAGAATGAGG
>NW_019445050.1:0-2098 GCF_002814215.2 Seriola lalandi dorsalis
TGTGTGTGTGTGTGTGTGTGTGTGTGTGTCTGTGTGCCTTCCTTGAAACATGGCAACCTCTGCTTGTACCACTGAACAGGCACAGCCACAGTACTAGTTTTTTTTTACCACAATGTGTTGCACAGTGCCACCACAATAACCTGTTTTGTTGCATTACTGCAGAGGTTCACACAGGCAGCAGTGCACAGGCAAAGAACGCACAATGTCAACCCCGTAAGCTGGAGTGTTACCACCAAAACACAGCCAGCCGGCGTTGGCCTACCGTCAGCCTCAGCCTTGTTAACGTTGCTACATCATTAACAGGATTCTCACAGAGTCCTGGAATAGTTTCCTTACAGATAGTCTAAATAAAAGTCCTATGGGTATTAACTTGAGTCTGGCCAGGCTGCTAGTTATGACTGTTCTGGGTTTATGTGTGGCAAGGCGGGGGGAAGGGCTGGGCCGAGCCAAATGTTTCTCTGCATCTGATTTCCTCCTTCTGATCGGAATACTGTAAGCTGTCATTCACTGGGGAGGGAAGTCTTTTCATTCAACACAGATGGACTGGCACCACAGGAGTTGTGATGTCTGCAGGCCGAGCAGGGCATAAAGTATGTCTGAGCCATATGCAGCCATATAGATGCACACCCACGCAGACACATCCAAACGTGGAAGAGCAGTTAGAAAAGCACACAGAAATTCACAATGCTGGGACTTACACTAGGTTCATATGTAAACACTGCTCTCATCCAGAGTGTAAGGGAAAACATTTCAGACCTCAGTACAGTGGTGTTTAGATTCTTCTGTAGCTAAATGTACCTTACGCTTTTTCACTTTGTGCAGTCACTTTATGCTTTCTCAAACAGTCTGTTCCTCTTTAAAATTAAATTTTCAATATATTTTAAGACTTTAAATATCACTAGATATGACAAAGACTTGTGACTACAGGAAAAAGTTACTATCAGCAGCCTGGAGTGGAAATAGCTGCGTTAAAGAAGATTGCATCAAAATAAATAGAGATTTGCACATATTCTCAGATATGAGAATGTTTTTCTAAAAGAATGAACTTTTACATCTATTAAACTGGTCGCAACGTTAATATGAGCAGTGACATTTTATGCTCCTTCCATGTTTTTCACGATTTTTTTGTTTTTGTTTATATTTGGTTGGTGAGATACTGCAAAGTGCTGTACAGTATTTATTTGAATAAACAGCTACATGTAACTATGTACTATTTGGGTTAGTCTCCAACACTAGCAATCCTATAACAGTGGACAGTAAGGAGCGTGAGGATCAAAGCCTTCCTGTGACAAGACTGAACAGAAATAACTACTTAAAACACACACAGACACACACACACACGTACAGATCATGATACTCACTCTTGTACGGCGCGGGCTATAGACAACGCAGTGGAGCCGGTCTCATTAACACTGTCCAAGGTCACGTTTGGCAGGTCGTCGTCATCGCTGTCACTTTTGATCTGCCTTGGCGACAGGCCATTGGGGTCTGTGTGTGCTGCGAGGACGGGACACAGACGCAGGAGTCAGACACATGATACTGGAGCCAGCCCTGGAAACTTATAAGGCATATCACATTGTGTGTGTTGGAAAGTGTTTCTAATTGTAATGAGGTAATCGCCTTCGTACTTTATGTTGTCATTTCATTTTTAAAGGAACCGTCCTTTAAAGAAGCTCTTGTCATTCAGGTCTGTAATTATTTAATTTGTATATATAGTATGGGTGTTTATAGCTGTGTGTATCTGTGTATCAAGGAGGTCGCCTTAGTGCTGATGTTTTCAGTCAGTAGTGATCAATCAAACAGAATTCTGAACTTGAGGACAGAACAGCCAACCATGACAGTGTACCCAGTGGTTACATATGCACAGAAGAGCAAACAAATAGATACACACACGTACACATGCACACAGACACACCCATGCATACACACACACACACACCCATGCATACACACACACACATATTCTTCATCAGCCTCCAAACATAGAGATAAGGAGCTGGGTGGAGCATTGTTTGGGCGTTTGTTGTCTCAGAGCAGTGTGTGGGAACATTTGTGCATCTTTTATTGAGTGTGTTTGTGTGTGTGTGTGTGTGTGTGT
>NW_019445051.1:0-2098 GCF_002814215.2 Seriola lalandi dorsalis
ATGTAGTAATGACTGATTACTCATGGGTCAGAACAGGTGTTGCAACTGGTGTCATCACATCACAAGTCGGTCTGTAGTCTATCTCTGCTGACATTTTATCAACAATGGAAGGTGCCTCTTGCCTTTTACTGTTAATTTAAAACAATATTGACCTATAGGGAAACGTGGGATGCAATAGTCTGCGGATCATGTTTCAAGTGTGACGTAGCAGTTATAATGCTTGCACCTAGAACCCCACAGATGTTTTCCCAGGTGTGGAACTGACATATAAATTATGGATGTGGCTATTAAGCTAGCTGTAGCTGTTGCTTTCGGCCAGCAGGCTCTGACAGTAAAGAAAAGAAAATAATGAGCCTCATGCAGAAACTACTCATACAAACAAATTTATTCTTAAGTGGCACATAAGAATGATTTAAGAAAACTTGCTGCATTCACCAATTTTCTTGTAGTTATCATTTTCTCTAAGACAAGGACCAAAGTCACAAGTGGTCCAGACCTGTCACCTGAAATGTACAGAGTCTGCTTATCCACAGGGAGGAAACACTTGCTTGACTCAAAATTAAAATGCATCATAAATTTTAAGTTCAAATGCGTAACTAGCAACAAATCAAATGTAAAATTAATATTTTTTTCACTGTATCAGCAAGGTGCACATCATGGCTTGAATTCACGGAGAGGTTTAAAAACAGGTTGTATTTTGCCATGACAGTGTCCAGTTTGCTTCAACAGCTGCCTGAGGGCCTTCATGCAGTTCACTGTCCAGATGTACAACCTCAATTTTAACATCTCCTCGACTACCTCCCACTTTAGTTGTGGACTACTTTACTTTAAGATGTTGTTTGTCATCTAGCTTCATGTCAAATTTTTCTCTCTATATATCCTTCACAGCTTTACGATGACAGAATAGACAACTGAACTAATAAGTGTTTTATGTGTCACGTCTAGCACTGACTAACGGTGCTTCCCTTCTTCTTTTTATCGGTGAAATTTTTGTGAATGCACATCAATGGACATGAACATGTAGCCTTATATGGCAATTTGAGGATGTTGATTGTGCTAGTGATCACGCACACATACTTACTCATGAAAAAAATGAGTAAAAATTATGACAAACAAATAATTTTATGACAAGTTTGTGCAGTAAAGAGAATCCTGCTCCAAAGACTCGTAGAAGCAAGCCTCAAAGAAAAAAGGGATTCAAGGAGATTTGGACCAATACCAGAAGGTCCTGTTCATTTCAATACAAGCAGTTAGTTGGTAAAATAGTTTAAGTCGCCACCGGAGACGTCTCTAGTGTCTGGCTGAACTACTGTTCACAGAGCTTGTCTTTCTGAATTCTCACTCCACATTCATCACCAATTTGATCCTGTCAACAGCAGAAAATAAACTTCTGAGATTTGCCCGCTCGCTCTGCCGTACTGAAAACCCATTATAACTCAAGATGGAGTGGCTTGAGTTTGCTACTAAGCAAACCCTGCTGAAATTTAGTGCCGCCTTCAAAAAAATAAGACTACTCAAACAATAATATTTTCAGACACTCCAAACGGTTTGAAGAACTACAACTAGAAAGATTGAATCCATCCTTAGTGCTTTATCTTTTAAAAATATAATAATTCAGAGGGTGAAACAACAGAATAATAAGATAAATAACTACTGTGATATGTTCTGTCATTCCAGCGGCACCCACGTCCATATTTCTCTCCATTTCACCAAGATATTTTCTTTTTCATCAGTTGCAGACTTTAAATAAAACACTCTGACATTTTATTCCATATGTCAAAATGCCTTCCACTTCTAAGACATTGTTTAAATTGGGAGCCTTTTTGAACTTCCAAAAGCCACTTCCAAAGTCAACAGAGCGTAATCCAGAGAGTCATTCCATCTGACTGTGTAGGAGGCTACAGGGTGTTTTTATGGGGGATATTGAACAGTGATTTCTTTGGCATTGCTGAGGGAGAGAGGGGGTGGAGGGAGGAATGTGATGAAAGAGTTTGGGCCGACCAAGAGGGTTACCTGGGGTTAGAGGGAATTGTGTTTTTCTGCATATGTGTGTGTGTGTGTGTGTGTGTGTGTGTGTGTGTGTGTGTGTGTGTGTGTG
>NW_019445052.1:0-2097 GCF_002814215.2 Seriola lalandi dorsalis
TATATATATATAAAATTATCATGGTCAAAAACTTGATATATATATATATATAATACAAGACTTATCAAGAGTGAAATAAGCTGTCAACGCCATGTCTGAGTGAGTATTTTAATCTTGGAACTGCAGTGAACCAATGATAGTCTCATAAAAATAAATTCAGGGTTTCATATGTCACAAACCTAAGGAACCAATCCTGATAACTTGTGGGGACAGGGGGCTGCAAAATAAACCCAAAACCTTGTCAGTACAGAGAGCGAGAGTTTGCTTTAGCACAACCACTAACACTTTGTCAGTCACTGCCGGTTACAAGCTAACAAACAACACAAACAAATAAAAGATGCTAGCTATGCTAACCGTTCTGATACGTCTGCCAGTCGCCGGCAGACTCCTCTTCCGAGTCTGGGTCTGACAGAGGCTCAAACATGTGGCTGAGTCTCTCTGATGTTTCCTCCATCTTGATATTCTCTGTTCTTTCACCTGTCAACCTGGAGCAAGCAGCGGTGGTGGGCAGGGCACAAGGCCTGATCCAGATTTCTTAATGAGGAAGTAATCGTAGATGTGCTTCCAGACCCACAAATTTTATTTTTCACTTTTTATTTGGGGAAAACCATGTTAAACAAAATATCAATCATAGCAGAGTATTTTTTACACAGTTTAAAAGATGGAACTTTAAAATATAAAAGTATATTTCTAAACTGTCCCAGTGTTACCAGGGAATCGATATCTAAAGTGCGTTGTAGGTTATTCCATGAGCCTGGAGCACAAAATCTAAAAGCAGCATGTACATGATCATTTACATGCGGGCAATGCCCCCAGAGTGCAATATATGGTGATCCTTTTGAAAGTCAAAAACATCAGAGATGATGAAGCCAAGATGCTGCAGCGCCCTGAGAACAGGCATGTGCCAAAGCTTCCCAGCAACAAAACCTAGGGACACAAGTCTCATGCGTTCTTCCAGCATTACTGGTCTGAACCTGGTTGTATTTTATTTGTGGTCAATGTTTCAACATCTGTCACATTTCATTTCATTTGTTGTAATACAATTAGTTATTACGAGCAAATGCAGAGCGGGAGTGACACGATGTGCACAAGTGCTCTCCCCACTGTGCAGGTAGTGGATATGCTACTCATACGTATACTGTGTAATGTTAACATTACTCTTTATTGACATTTTCATAGCTGGTAGTACATCACTACAACGCTCATTAAAACTCTGCCAACCCAAACTGTTTTATTGACACCTCCAGATGTGACTCGATCACTTTGATTTCTACAACTTATTTATCTCTTTACATGATGGTAAAGATAGCTGAATCAATTCAGATGAGTGTTCCTGAAACCTAAAAGTATTTTATTAATATAGATTGATGTCATTAACAGATCCTCTGGATGTGGAGCCACAGGTGCTAAATAAAGCAAAGAGACGAGATGAAATAATATTTATATTTTATTCATATCATTTTTCTCTGAAAGAAAAGATTCTCTAGTTTTCTTTACAAACCTGCACAGCTGCAGGAAAACAGCTGGCCAACTATTAATTATGCTTACATGGTGGACAGTAGAGGTAAGGTTGTTAGTGTTGTTAATTTAATGAGAGTGATGGCTCAAATGAGTATTGGCTCTTGTTTGTTTGTGTGCAGCGCTCGTCGTAGTGAGCTCGCCTGCTTTTCTTGCTGTTTTTTCTGTATCTTCTTCTATATCAAACTGAACAGGCTGCCCATCCAAAGCCAGAGGTCATTCTCTCATCAGTAACACACTGAAGACTGAACAATTACTAGAAAAATAGATCGCAACACAATATATACACTGCTTTTGAAACAGTTTTGTGTAGGTTTCAGGACCGCTCTGGAAGCCTCTTGATTTTAACACTGCTTTCTTAGAATCGATTGAATTAAAAAACTTTCTTTCTTTTCACATATTTCTACCATGCTTTTGAAAAGGTAGCCGGTTCATGAAGGGACAAGGATAATATAATAACTTTCTTAGAGCGCCATTCAAAACACAGTTACAAAGAGCTTTACGGTAAAGACAGAGATTAAAGATAAGATGGTCAGATGGTTATCAACAAAACCTAGGTACACTGTGGCATTGAGCAGC
>NW_019445053.1:0-2097 GCF_002814215.2 Seriola lalandi dorsalis
CACCACAGCCCAGCATCCCATTATTTGCGGTTGTTCAATAGAGCTATTTGGTTGGTTGTGTTTTTACGTGTATCCATTGGGTTTTATGTTTCCGTAAGTCTTATTTCAGTGTCTTCTCCCACTGAGATTTGCAAATGCCTCCATCTGGTGTGGATATCATTAAATGAACGCACCTTGTATTAGGGGTAGGAATCATAATATAAAATCCTATCATGACTCATTGTTCACAGTAACATGCAGGTGATTATTCGATGTACGTCATACTGCAAGACAATTCGAACAGCAGCTATTGTGGGAAAGCTGAATGGCTGCAGTTAAAATGTGTGCAGTAAAAGGATGCACCTCTGCCTCAAAGTGAGTCAAGTTTTTTCATTCTTTGTACATTTATCTAAAACCTAAAAATAACACATTAGTACAAAAAAGACAAATATGTAAAATTCATGATGCATTGTTTCATAAAAAAAACAATATTGTTCAGTGTATTCCCTTATTGACTGTATCATCCAGACACCAGTGATTTTGCCCTTCTGGCATTTACTGGCATTGATGTGTTTAAAAGCCTTTTGTCAGCCTTTGCAAACATGCAGCCAAGCTATAGCTGCTTGACAAGGGAGACAGCTAACTCCTCTAGACTCAACAGCTTTTTAGCATATAGTCAGACTTTTCAGATACTCTTTAGCGTACACAGAGCTGCTGCGTGATGCACGTGCTGTTTACCTTTTAAGCCATGTGTTTGATCGATTTTCCAATTAACCAGGCTGCAGCAGGTCGCATATCATCACATCAAAATCTCAGCAATCAAGCGTTTGCTCCAAGTCTGATGGACAAGACCTATCCTGATTGCAACAGACATAAACAACTTCTAAGGCAGTGTAAAAAACTAATAAGAGGAGCCAGCAACTTGCTCAACGCATACAGCTGATATCAATCTTGCGCATAGAGAAAGAGACAGCGAATCTTTTCCTCAGAGGACTGTAGACATTGCCGTGTGTGCCTGAGTGGCTGGTTTGGCACAAGGTCCAGCAGCCCCAAGGTAAAACACATCACCCAAATGTGTCACAATCTAGGCTGGGCTTGGATGCTGCTCAAGGCTTCTGTGAGACCTCAGCAAGAATCTGGAGCATCGTTTGATGAGGATATGGCATTTCTCCCATTCCTCTCCTGCTGCTTGCCTGTTTCTACCATTGGGACACTGCAGGGGGCTTTTCTTTATCTGTGGAGCTGTCAGTGAGGAGGAGCATCATGATTTCTCTAGTCTCTGTCCAAAAGCAATCAAGATTTGGCTATTCAGTGGGCGGAAAAGGAAATGTCAAAACAAAAAACATTTAAGGAGGGAAGGGGGAAGAAATGGAACGTGCTCCATCTGGACATTTGGTCCCATCAGCAGCAGATTGCAAAACTTACCCCTGCCCTCTCACTGCGTTGTCTTTAACGGTTGTTGATTTTTCTCCAGCCAATCCTCCTCCTCCTACTGTGACTGCCATTGCTAGAGTGAGGTTTTTAGCCAGTATGAAGCGTAACCCCCTGGCTATGTCATTAGATCCTAAGGGTGTTAGTGAGAGAAGCAGGGACTGCTGTTGGGTACATGGCTATATATAACCCCAGTCACGGCCACTATTACTGTCATACTGCATGGGCTGCTACAGAACTGGCACAATACACACATACTGTATGGCTTTACTCCGAGGCATGTGAAAGATGTCTAGAACGTGCTAATGAACACATCGCTAACATGGTATTAAACTTTCAATTAACAGAGATCAGCATCAAACATCATGTAGCTTGGGTAATGGAATGGTTCATGAGTGATAATTTCTGACTTTGTGAGATTTCCTATTGTGTTTGGTGTCACAGATGAAAGGCAGCAGAGCTGATAATTATGTTGAAGCCGGCCCCTTGTCTGGGTCTTGTTGACCTGTTCATTCAGACAAAAATGGAAGGTGTAATGAGTATGTTTTACAGACAAGCTCTGTGATTTACCTGGGCTTTGAAAGATGAGCATGTGCATTAGAAAGTTACTGATGTAGACATATTGAGGTGGGAAGTCAATTTGAATCTGGCAGATGTGGATTAAGGGCACAACCACTTAGGAGAAAG
>NW_019445054.1:0-2093 GCF_002814215.2 Seriola lalandi dorsalis
GGACGGTTGATTTTGTCACTCTATTACTAAGGCAATATTACACCAGTTTGCCTAATTTAACTAGAGGCATACTGAAAAGCGCCATCTTAACACATAGGTAGCAGTTAACCGTCAACATCATGATGCTGAAGATGACCCCTGTTATCTCTATCTTCACTCACAGTTTCTTTGTTGCAAAGTCTGGCAGTTTGCAGCCGGCGCAAGCACCGCGGGGTTTCTGGAAAAGGCAGCACCAGCAGACCTCGAAAGAGAGCTGAGGACTTTCAAGTATCCAGCCATGTCTCTGCGGCCGAAGTCACTTTACGGTGAAACACTCGACGAAACTCAGAGGGAAGAGAGGGCAAACCGTTCCGAGGCTCCCTGCAATATAGTGAGCTGCAGCAACAGCACCGCCCTTCTGCCCCCTCCCCGACGGGACACGCTGAGGTCTACGTCAGAGCCACTCAGACCCTGAGGAGGGGACTGAACTAACACTGCGAACAGCTTTCCCTTTACAGTCTAGACAACAGAGAAAGTCCTGAGCTGCCTGACCCCTAAGCTTCTTAAGTCAGGACGACCCCAGGCCACAGTCACCATCTGCCATCACCAGAGTTTATACATTAAATGTAGGTTCTTGATTTCTTCCCTCACAATCCCAATGCTCCCACATACTGTAGAAGTGACTGTAAAGATAAGGTACATTGGTTCCCTCAGTATAGGTTTAAAAATAACATAACATAATAAATACATAATAACAATAATGTGCAATAAATATTGGACAGCTTAAAGGGACACTCCAGCGATTAAGTATACCATATCTATACAGTTGTGGGACTGACAAGGGAATTTCTTTTTAAGATCATCAAAATCGATGCAATAGAAGCGGAGATTCCCTGACTTTTAGTCTTATTATAGGTCGAGCCCCCAAAACTCTGGACCCTACATTTCCAACAATGTACATCAGTAGCATCATTTGTTGACTCCTGGAAAATGTTCATGTCTTTCAAACTCCACACCCCTAGTTTGTCATGCAGTCTCTCTGTTGTAAATTTGAAAATCCCTATGCAAGCCCATTCCCAAATAACCCTGGTGACATCAACAAGGTTATTTTTCAAACTTTGGGAAACTTCCTCCGGAGCCATAGAGGACATTGTTTAACTGTATTCACAAGCTGAGTAGTAAGCATATCTCTGTCAAATAATCTTAACAGTAAAATCACTGACATGCCCCTTTAAAAGGGAGTCCTTAAAAGCCTCTTTAAAAGCTGACCAACACCTTGCCTGTCTGACTTTGTGACTCTCAAGTTTGTGTTTGTAGAAATATTATGATTCTATTTTTTGAAAATTATGATAACAATGATGATAAAATAAATAACATTCATAATAATTTCATTATCACATGACTGTGCCATCTCCGCAGACATTCAAGATAAATGGGATGTTATTGATTCAGCCCTATAATTTATTCTGTAAACTAAATGCAAAGATGTGAGTGGCAAGAATAGGGACTAAAAACAAACAAACAAACAAACAAAATACAATTTGTGCTTTTATGATATAACTCTAACAATTGTTTGATAATTAACTGACCTGAAGCCATGTTCTGATTTCTTTTAAAGTATTTACCACCTCTGAATGCATCACACTTTATTATTAGAAAGATAAGAGCCCATTTAAATGCACCTTATGACACAGGGAAGTAAAACTGTGTAAGTCAACTATTCATTGCTCAGCTGATCTATGCATATATAAGAAGTATACAGAGCTTACAGATAAGGTTGTGAAATAATAGCTGTTTACCTCATTAAAAATCTACTATGTCATTAGACAGATGGGTGCTCAAAGACTATTGTTAGCACACAAATAAACCTGTGTGAGCTGTGTCAAATTGTCAAATTTACTGAGACTCCAAATCATCTGGAGGAACAGTTATTATCCCAGAGCTGTAAACCTCCTCAACAAAATCTTAATTCCTTTCCATGCCTTCTTATCTTTTTTCTCTAAACTCATATTTATATTAAATTTTTAAATCCTCCTGTTGCACGATACAGCACACTAAATCTCAGTGTACATGTACAATGGCACTAAAAGTATTCTATTCTATTCTATTCTATT
>NW_019445055.1:0-1345 GCF_002814215.2 Seriola lalandi dorsalis
GAAAAGAGTTGCCTCTCTGTTGATCTTGTTGCACCACCCCCTCCGCCTCTGATCGTATAATGATGCGACGTCATGGCCCTTCTTTCACCTTAAAAATGAGTTTTGCCAAAAGCAGACACCAGCTTGCATCCGCTTTGAAAGCTTTATTTTGACCTTTTGGCAAAATTAATCCCAGCATTAATGTTGACCAACTACAGTCAATATAATCTGCTTCTGGTAATATTTTCATTTTTAATTTCCAAAAAGAGTGCAGGCTAAAAATGAGAAGCCTGACACAAGAGTGTTTGGCACATTCCTAATATGAAGAGTGAGGAGCGACATGAGATTTGATGAAAGATTGTTTGGCCTTGGAGCTTTGAGGAAGTATTTTATCAACCTTTATCCAAATCTGGGTGACAGAAAATTAATCACCAACAATTTTTATTAGTCACCATTCATCATCAAGAAATGGAAAATATAATATCCAGTGTGTCAAGCATCAAACTTTTCCACTCTTTCAGCTTTGTATCATTATACTTTTGTGTTTTGATGTTGGGCAGAACAAACAAGCAGTTTGACCTTGGGCTGAGAGCATTGTATTGGACATTTTTCACTGTTTTCTGACTCATCTGAGAATGCATTTGAACAAATAATCAAGTAAAATAATAATTAGATTCAGCCTTATTGACTTTTTGGGTAAGCAGCTTTTTTCCTCTGAACAGAAATTGTTGTTGTGTCTGACGGAGTCTAGGTTGTGACAACAGTTTAATTATTTTTAATTATGAATAAATGTTGCCCCACCAATTGTCAAAGAGGGACATTTTTCAGGTGAAAAATTACAGAATATTTTCCCTTTTGTTTCCCTTAGGTTGTAGCTGCTGAATGAAGAGTTTATGTGTTGTTTTGCTGTTTCACAGCTTGTCTCCTCTCTGATCACCGCATGCTCTCTGTGATCATGGCAGTTACTCTGCTAATTAGTATAAATGTGAATAAATACAGATTCTAGAAAGTCATTGAAATGATTATGAAGTACTAAGGGTCATGATTACTTTTTATTTTTATTAGACATGATAAGTGACACCAAAATTTCAAAAACTAAATTTTCATCAAATCTTCAGAAACTTTATACTTATTAATGGAAATTGTGATTCTTTTGAAATTCTTTTTTTATTGTTACTTTAAGGTCCGTTCAAACAATATGATGGCGTACTAGTCTTTCCCATCCAAGCCTTCTTTGAGACACAATTGTAACCAAAAGTAATGGATCTGATCCAAACTAAATAATACAGAAGCAACTGAGGACCAGTGAAGTAAATCAAAACACAGGTATCAAAAAAAAATAACAAATAACTAAAACCAAAAGGTT
>NW_019445056.1:0-1828 GCF_002814215.2 Seriola lalandi dorsalis
CCTGGAATTAAAGTTGTCAGAGAGGGAATCTATTTTTTCTTTAATTATTTTAACACATAAAATAATTCTTGTTTTATGGGCAGAGTGTCAGTAGTTTCACTTAGTTTCCATCAGTTGAGCTGACACAGCAGCCACACCCTCTCCACAGCTTTACTTCATTTCAGTTCAGTGTTTTGCAATTTTAACAAATAATGCAAAATAGTATAATTTAATATTATATATAAAAACAAATGAAACAAGTAAAGAACAATCTTTTATAGAACAATCAAGTTAACAGAGAACCCTTTTCCTTCATTAGGTTAAGGAATTAAGAGGATGGCCACACTACGGTGGATAAATCTGAAAATGCATTAATATAATGCCATGTAATGTCAACCTGCATCTTCATTAGTGTCGTCACGTTGTTGGCAATGTGAAGTTAGTCTTTAAAGACAACACAAAAGGGAAATACCAAAATCACTTCCTCTCCATCCTGTTGGCAAACACCAAATTTGTGCCTTATATATCTGGTTAGTTATTAGTTCTTCTCACTGGCAAAACTTCTGTTCCTGTCAACTGAACAAATATTTGATCATGGCTCATAAATGCTTCAGGTTATTAACCAAGGTTAACAGTAACTCATTTCCTGCTGAACCAAGTCTCTGTTTTGATGTTACTAACTATTTTGACAACATTGAATACATGTAAATGAGACCTGTGTTGTGTTTTCGGCAATTGCCATTAAAAATGAGAAGTCATAGTGAAGTCAGAGCAGACAAAACAGTTGTTTTTTGTCTCAGCAGACGTATTTCATTGTCTGTTCTAAGGTTAGATATACTGTACGTCCCTGTGGAGAATGTGTGGATGAGCAAACCACTCAAGGACGTGTGCAAGTACAAATGCCTCCCATGTAAATGATGCTGGTATCATTAGGAAGAGTGAAGTGGCTCTCATTGTGTGGCGCCCGGATGGTCTTTGATGGCCTCGGTCTGTGTGTTTGTGCTGAAGTGGGCAACTCTAAACTTTGAGCAGGTGTCTGAAGCAGCTGGCTGGAGGCAGACAGGGAAACACGTCTGCGTCAGTTCAGTATTAAATGGCTTAGAGAGAGGCCTCGGCTAGCCAGAGGACTAATGCATCCTCAATGTTTTATTTAAAGTAGTGCCAACAACCGTTTATGAATGCTCCACATCAAGATGCACACACAAATCCTCACACAAGCACACACACACACACACAGACGCACACACACGCACACTGGCAGGCAGAGTAATTTTGCACTGTTTAGCTGAACAACTTGTGTGTTTAGTGTTGTAAATAAGTAACCGTTTTAACGGGGCCTCAGGAGACTGTGGTTGGGAAAGTACATGCTCAGACATGACTGGCTTTAATAGCCATTGTCAAAACACTGTTTAAACAAAACCCTTTCTTCACCCGATTGGAATGTTTACATTTAGTTGAATAATAATGCCATTTTAAGTAGAAGCTATTCTTTAAGGATAGTCAATCTGACCCAATTTATTAGGGATAGACTTAAGGATGCACAGTTCCTCCTGGGAAAACATTCAAGCGCAGGGCCTATTCATTTTTAATGAGAGCACTACTTTAAAAACTTCATAGAATTAATATGTATCAGTGAAGTCTTTCCTGTGCAGAAAACTTCAGGGTAATTAATATTCATAGGCTGTGCTTGTTAACACCCCCAATGCTAGTGCAATGTAGATCCAATTAACATAGAATGGACCCCAAGGATTTGGGCAGATAAGGGTTAAATGAGCTATTGAAATTGAAACCGGGACCGTCTCCTCTTAAAACACTTATTTGTTTCAACAAGCCCTAATTTTTTTTTTTT
>NW_019445057.1:0-1937 GCF_002814215.2 Seriola lalandi dorsalis
TGCAGTAATCTGCAATTTCACATACCTAATGGGTTTTATTAATGTGGAGGTATGTCATAGAGTAAATTCATTTTGGGTTGATGATGATAGATGGACGGTGGATGTAATAACTTTCAGTAAATTAGTTGAGTAGATGTGGACAGATGGGCTGATACAGTCGATATCAGGGGTGAAAAGAGTCACAGTCGACTTTTAGAGAGAGAGCAGAGGCTCATGGGAAGAGACTCAAACTCAGCCAACTACCCCCAATCTGGAATCTGATGTGAACAAATATGTCTTTGTTTGCCACCCTGTGTGTGTGTCTGTCACTGGCTGTGTGTGACCATGTGTCATACCCTGTCTGTACTAGGCCTGTGTGTGTGTGCGTGTGTGTGTAAGTATAGAATATGTGTACATACTATTGTCCTCTCAGGATTGACTGCTGGTCCTCAGGGAGAGTTGTAGCTCTCTATAAACACGATCTAAAAAACACTTCATCTCTTTTTTTCTTGCATTAATTTCGCCTCCTTTGATATTTCAACAGGCTCCACACCATGGCTGTAATTATCACAGCTATCAGACTATCTAAACTCTTAACCACCAAGGCTGAAGGCAACCACACAAAGGCTCACCACATATTTTATATGACTCTATAAAACATCACAAAGCTGCCTTTGACCATATGCAAAGTAGCTCCGCCGGCCTGCCCGCAAGTAGGTGTCATGATCCAGCACTTTAAACAATTACTGTCACTTTCAATCCTCCAACGATTCAGCTTTTTGTCTTTTTATACTTTCCTGAGTAATCTTTCTTTTGCTATTGTAAATATTTGACTTGGATCCTGAGTGAGTTATCTGTTACACAGTGATCAGATGTTGGATTCGTTGGATGTTACTTTAACCAAATTTACCCAGTTTCACTTGAGATGAGATTTTATAAAAATGCTCTTTTACAAACGTCTAATTATCTGTAAATAAAATGAAGACGTTTGATATGATTAACAAATTTACACATGTAAGTTATTTTTAATAAACCATTCGTTCTTCAGACTCTTTTCTATTCTTGTTCTTGCACATGCCCTCTGCCAGCAGGACTTCATTTCTCAAGTACAGTGAGCATTAAGGGCTTTGCAAAGACATTTGTTTGGACTTGTATTGCACACATTGTGGTCCCTCCAGTGACTCAGCAGACAGTTGGTTTCTTTAGCTGTTTCCTGGCTTGACGTCAGAGACAAAACTGATTTGCATTTGAAAGAAGAAGGTGAACAGAGACAAAAAAAGCACTGTGCAAAGTTTTTAGGCCTCTCTTGAGTATTTTGTCCACAACTGATGTGGTGAAAAAGCTTTTCAGACCCAAATGGGGGACCTTAGAAAAACCTCTGACATGGATGGACACAGGCTATAACAACCACGCAGTTACTCTGGGATTATTTGAGGGTTCAGTATAAATCTGTAGTCACTACAACCTTATAAATGTAGCTATCGGTGTTGAAGTTGAGCCCTCTGACATACATTCCTTTGGTGTTGCACGATTCTTTCACTAAGAGACAAAATAATAAGGTTAGATTCTGGACCCATTAATGTGAGTCTGATGAATCTCTTCTAAGCTAAAATATCTCAACAACAATTGGATGGATCGCCACAAAATGATGTACATATATTTTAACATATATTCATCCAGCTCCACCAGCAGTTCAATTTTTTTTTTACCTTGATTACTAGCAAGAAAAATGTTCATATCACTCAGGTAGTTATTATGCTCAATCATCTTATGCTGACCAAAAGCTGGAAATTGTCTTCCACCTAAAGAAACAATTTAATAAAGTGATTCAAAAGGTTCAAAAGGTGCGAGATTGTTAGCAGTGTGTGACTCATTAATTCTCCACTGTAAAAGCATTTCCTATCAAACACACAATTTTTTACAGTTTTAAATCTACAGTATTTGTGCTTTAGCAGTAA
>NW_019445058.1:0-1414 GCF_002814215.2 Seriola lalandi dorsalis
AAATACATAAATAAGATGCATCATTATAGGCCTACGTTCGATCACTATCATTAGTATCACTATCGTTATATGCCCGGGAGCTGGGGCCAAGTTTTCTGGCCCCAGGGTTTCTGTGTGTCATTTGACCAGTATGCTTAAATACAGTTTAGGAATATGTGTCAAGTACATAAAATATAGAACTAAAATTAAACTAGATGACACAGTAGCTCTCTACAACACAGATATCAGGTATTAATGCGCGAATGCAAATTCTTAAACTAATGTGCAATTAATCAAAGTTCATCAATGAACCGACAAACAGTCGACCTGAAGCGTTTATGCTCTGTTTGGTTGCTAATCCAGCCCTTCCCAAAATGATCTATAGTATAATGTGATATATAATGTAACAGATATATGATTTACAGTGGTGAACATTTGGTCTGTCTCGATCAACTACAACATTAGAATCCTGCTGTAATAATAATTCACTAATATAATGAATAACAGGGGATTTTAGTTTTGATTTGTTTTTGTATGTTTTTACTTTAGTAAAATGTGAAAGCAGGACTTTTACTCTTGTTGTGGATCCATGGTTCCATATAAACACTGTGACATTCAGTTGTCTTGTTCACAGAGTTTTTCTAAACTTAACACTGGGGCTTCCTTGGAAGCTCAACTGGAATGACAAACTTGGCATGTAAAATATCCTGAGTGTGTTTTATCAGTGTTAACTGTAATAGAACCTGAGCTGAGTGTTACAGTAACTGTTCTATATTACCCTGTGGTTTAACAGCAGGCACTCACAAGTCTTGTTTAATAACAGTGAGAGCGTTGTTTTGTCAAGAAAGATAATGTTTAACGGACATGGACAATTCCCAGTTTCATCTGCTTTTTATAGACTCCTAGCCAACAAGTTGGCTGCTCCTGATGCAATAGTTTTCATAACAGTGACTTAAAAGGGAAGCTGGACACAGAGCCTTTGTACATCTTGGCTCAGACTGCAATGAGACACCAGACCAAGGCTGAGCTCTCTAAACACGCTCAGGATGTCTGCAGAGCAGAGTAGTAAACGCTTGACTCTGCAAACACTCACTGTCACATTCCTTGAATTTGCAAAGAGAGGCTTAAAGGCTCAGTTCACCCAAATGACAAAGAGAAAACACTTTTTCTCATTATACTTGTATCTATCATCCATGCATGTGCTAAGATTGTGTGATGTTCGCCACTGAAACTTATATACAATTATATATAATAATTATTATTATTGTTATCATTATTTTCACCTTCAGTGAAAAAAAACCAACACAAACTGTTAAAAGTTGGGTCTGTGAATGATTAATGAGTAACTGGGACATTGTGTCTGGAGTAAGTGGAGATACATACATATTCAGCTTTTGTCAATTTAGGTGAACTGACCCTTTAAAAAAACAACCGG
>NW_019445059.1:0-1339 GCF_002814215.2 Seriola lalandi dorsalis
TGTGGGCAAAAACATATGTGTGTAAAATAGATCAGTAGCTGGCAGGCAAACTGTGTAGTCTGTCTATGCAGGTAACACAGCCCCTCCATCAATGAAGGAAGTCATTTATAGACCACGGGAACTAAATCCTGCTCTTTCAAACAGTCTTTATTGGTAATTTTGGAGGAAATGTAAGAGACATGCTTGGGTAAAACTTCAGCTCCTATCCATCAGTGCATTCCTTTAAAACCTCAGTACAGAGAGCAGTAATATCGTTTTCAGTAGGAGCTTAACGAAGCATGAAGTATGAAGGTCCAGCACAAATGTACAGGAAACTGCAGCTCCAATGCAACGTGGACCCTCTAATTGCAACACGAGTCTTTGAAGTCTCCGAGAAATCATTAAGGCTTAGCCAGTAAGATGCATATGGAACACACTCTGACCTCTACACAAACAATTTAATCCTCACGTCTGCAGTTCACAGATGGGCAGATTTTCCTCTATCGATTAGCAGCCACTCTGGTGGGACGTGCTACTTCCTAAGGTGAATTTCCATTCACATGCTTCTGCACTCTGATCAAAGAGCATCAAAGGCATATTTTAAATCAATAATGCTAATGTCTCTCACAGTTTAGAGGAGGGCTTCATCAGAGTCCGTGTGGTTGCCTTTGGACAATGGCAATTTCTTTCAAGTACGGCAGAAAAAAAAGGTGAAACATGGAGGTAAAGACAGATACCATGAGCTAAGAGGAAAACAAAACAGGAACAGCACTTTGCTGTTTCAGCCAAAGCTGTTCAGTGTGGCAACCTTTATATCTGTGGCTGTATCTGAAGTGTCCACAGACTGAAAAGTGAAAAAAAAAGAATATGTTCTGTATGCCTAAAGAATATGGATGATTTTTGTGGAGTTATAAAAGTTATAAATTGTCAAACTACTGCTTTTTTCTGAAAACGTCCACTTGAATATTACTTTTGGGTCCACTTAGCAGTCTGAATGCAGTCGGTCTGAGAGCTGACTATAAAAAGCTAGAAAAAGGAATTTTCAAGGGGTGCTATATTATATGAGGATAGCCATTATCTAGAACTAGATGAATAAAACAAATATGTTTATAGAATCTTTCTATCTTTAATTAGAATTTGTATAAGAATAATGAGAGGATGGAGTAGAGGGCAACGGATACAGGCAGATGAGATGATAAAATAACAAGGAGGGGAAAGAGAGAGACTCTGGTTCCCTCTGTCAATCTGCTGAACAGTCCATGTGACTCTGTGTAAGCTCACTTGGCGATACATGGGACCGCAATCAGTCTGGCAGCTAGGAAAGTGTGTGCACCATTGATTTGTGGCTACTCAGAGCTCA
>NW_019445060.1:0-2086 GCF_002814215.2 Seriola lalandi dorsalis
CAAGAGGCAAGACCAACAAAAGGGCAACCACTGAAGTGGTAGATCTGCATTCAGTTAAATCTGATGCAATCAACTGTTAATGTGGAACACACTCAGTTGAGACTGAATATGCAAACCTTTTCTTACAATTTAAAGTCATCACTCATCTATAAAACAGATTTTTAGTTGGAGAAATGCAAACAGACTAGATATTAGCACTGCATTAAAAAAATGCCACCCCTTCATATATATGCAACCCCCCTGCATGAGGCCATTGTGCTGACACAGTGAGGGACAGAGGCAAAAAGCTGAACATGGCTCAACTTTTTCCTCGACGCGATGCAATGACATAAGGCGAGGTGCTGCGTTGGCTGAATATGTGCAGGTGCAGAGTCCAGGTAGATGAATTTGCTATGTGAGCAGGGTATCACTAATAGTGGCCTTGCAATCATCACATTTTATGCTTTATAAAATTATAAAATCACAGATATAAAATTCTGTGCAGCGCTTTGGCATCCGATTAGCCTTCAAATTCATCGATGTATCACTCTAACCTGTGTTTTCTGGATCCAATTTCATCGTTTCCATGCCATCCATAAAGACACACCTGCATGAATGCAGTCCCTTGCCCTTTTTAATGCAGTGCTATTTTAAGTCTGGATGCTCATTTACAGAGATATTACGACTATGCTTTCTGTGCATTTCAGCTGGATCAACAGGGATTTTCCATGTTGTTTTGGTACAATGGTTAAATTCTCTACAAATCTTTTCAACCAAAACGAAATCAATTAGGAATCAATGTCAGCAGAAAAACATGTTGCCCAGTGCAAGTCAAAATGGGGCTTTATGGCCTGTGTCCAGCCCTCCACCCACACCACCTACTAGAGAAATGAAACTCCAGGCATGTTGTTATAGCTCCCAAGTGATTCACATTGAAATTTAATCCTAAAATGCGGGATGTGGGAATTTAGGTTTGGTCTGAATGCAGATTAGCAAAAGAAGACTACAAAGCACACAAACAGATGTGATGATGGGAAGGATGCTGGACATATGCACTCACACCCATTCTGTTTTTTTCTTCCAGTTCAGTCTCACTGGAGGAAAGCCACTCCAATTCTTTGGGCCCAAGACAGATATCTTAGACTCAATCGGGGCAAACAAGCCTAAACCAAACTAAACCCTATGATTAACTGAGATTCATAATTAGCACAGCATATGAATGACAAATGGCTCAAACCCAAAATTGTGAGGTATAGTAATAAATGCTTTGGTAAGACTGTGTCGATAGTACACTGAAAAATACACTGTTTACATAAAATAAATGATGAGAAGAGATGAAAATTTAAAAAAGTAATTAGTCTAGAGAAAAATATATAGTAAATTGGTAAGAAAAGAATACTGCAATAATACAGATTTTGTCGTTTAATAAGTTTGTCTGTTTATACAACATTTTAAACTGCAGTTATTCACCACTGAAGTTTTATAAGCCACTTAAGGCTAATCCTCTGGCATAATGTGAATGGTCAGTAGGACCACTCACAATACATGATGTAGAATAACAGTTTGTTAGTATGAAAATCCGTACATTGTTACAGAAAACCTGTAAGCAATGTCAGTATTTGCTTGATAAGAATAAACCTACTTGTGTCATCTAAACATAGGAAAGGTAACTGAAAGCACCATATTTGACTTTGATCTCTACAGTGTCCAGGGGCTGGCCAGACAAAATTGTCTCTGTATATTCAGTAGCACATTCATTTGATCTACATAACTAGTGTCACAGGTTAATCCATGATCATCATTGTTCTCATAAACTTGACAATGCAACTCTAGTTGCATACACAATGGTGATAAATGTGTATAAGTTTCATGTATATATTATCAGTATCTCTGCTTCTCCCAGTATCATTATTCTATTCTTTACTACATGGCATAGTGTTGTTTTTTAATGTACCACTGGGGCGCCAAATTAGCAAAATCTTACATGCTACATGGAAAATTTGGCATAGGATATACAGTATATATCCTAAATATATCACATCTCTGGCATTTCTTTTATCTGCCAGCCCAAGGTTAGATTAGGATATACTTAAAAGTAGTAGAGAAA
>NW_019445061.1:0-1760 GCF_002814215.2 Seriola lalandi dorsalis
CTGATGCACCAAATTCTCAGGGATTCTCTGATGATAACTGACTGATTAATAGTGTATTTTAAAGCACAATATAAAGTATAGAACGCAAGTGAATGATCAAATTAGCTGTGTTTTCTTTGTTTGCCGTGTTTTCAAGTACAACAATGTCGTTTTAGAAAGTTGTTCTTGCTCTAAAATGAAGGCACCGTCGCCTTGACCTCCTCTATATGCCGTAGCCAAACCGTGACGCCGGCTTTGTTTCAGCATTTCATGGACGATCTCAGGCCTCTGCATCAACTCAATTCTAGTAATTTTAGAAACATCAGTGGGAGTCCACAAAAGCATCCCAAAGATTGAACTCCCTCTTTATGAGTCTGCCTGTAACAGGACATTATTCTCTACTCAATGACTTGGAAAGGAAGCACAGAGCATCTTTCTTGTTTGTTTTGGCCGGGATTAAGAGTAAAGCTGTTATCTTTGCATGAGCAGGATGGGTAATTAGTGCAGTCCGAGCTCCACTTGCCCTCAGAGTAAACCCTGACTGCCCAAGAGCTATTGTTTAACTTCATGAAGCTAACTGGACTCTGGCCAAGCTTGCAAAGTAGTAACATGTCTTTCATATTTGGATCCTCGAGCTTCAACAATCATACATTAGGCCTTAATAGATGACTGCTGTCGCCTGAATGTTGGGGAGTAATAAGCTGTTTATTTCAATCACACCAGTTAATCGGAAATACGCCGACCGCAAGAGATTCTTTCTTCAGGTTTTTGATTTTGATATTTCACCTTTTTTATTTTTTATAGATGGAGGTTGGCCTTTCACCCCTCAGTATGTCTCTATTCAGTTCACTCCTGGCTGCCAGTGGAGCTTTAAGTAAAGTAATCTGCCCAGAATCCCTTTAGGAATCCTATGAGGTTTTGTTTTAACAAGCTCACAGTGAGACACACACATGACCTTTTTGTGGCCCTCTTTTAACAGTTCACTGGAGTCAGTGTAAGTCTGCATTAAAGCTTCTTTTACTAAGCCACGGGCTAAAGAGATAAAACCAGCCCCAAAGAACTGGCATCCGAGTTCTTTCAGCTATTCTCCTCCCTTTATATTTGCCCTGATGTTTTTTTTTTTCTCCCCTCTTTTATGTATCTGCGCTTCCTCTGTTGTTTTTCTGTCTCTGTTGGATTTCTATTTCATTAGAGAGTGGTATTTATGTTCAAACACAAGTCAGTCCATTTAGAGACATTCCAGCTGGAGGAGTTGAGCATCTCTGTGCCTGTGGACTGTAGGGAAACATGGACTTGGCATCTTGTGACATTATCCATATGTTTATGAAGTAACATATTTATTTCCTGGATCTTTTGTCATGTACTGGATCCAGTAAATCCAAATTTGTGTGAAGGCTGCAGTCGGGCATTACAGCAGCTAAAGCACTGCAGAGTGTGATGGGCTTAGACACCTGCCAATCAAGCAAATACACCATAATCACACCGTCGACACCCCTTTAAAGGTGCCATGTGGAATGTTAATATTTTTATTATATTGCCTACAAAAACAGTTTTACTTCCATTTAGCAGTTAAGAATTTAGATTATTATTTTGGTCTGACAGACTTTTTGAATGTTTTCTTACTTCATAATATCTTACGCATGAAGTTATTTGCAAAGCTTTATTTTGTTGTTGAAACCTGAATTCCCTTTGTTTGCACATTGGTACTTTTTCCAGTGCATTATTTATATTTCTGCCACCTGAAGTCAAAACATTACGTAACTGCATGACTAGTAGTCGGA
>NW_019445062.1:0-12872 GCF_002814215.2 Seriola lalandi dorsalis
TACCTCAAGAGAAAATCAATTAATCTACTGATTATTTCTTCTATTAATACTTTGGCCAATATAATATAAGAAAACAATTAAAAATGCTCAAGGTCCAAAATCTAACACTATCTAATTTAACATCCTGTTAAGTATATAAAGAATATTTAAAATATATTGCTTAAAATGTCTTAAAAAATTAATGGATTATAAAAAAAGTTTCCTACTACTGCTCTGTTGATTTAACACTTGATTAATAAACAATTTGTTGCTATTCTAAAAATATGACTAAATATATCTAGAAATACATTGATCTATATATTGGAAATATATCACTATTATGAATAAAATATAATAAAAATTACATTTATAAAGCTACTTAAAAGACACTGCAGACACAGAATACAAATGTAAGATTACAAGCATATAGTACAGTCATGTGGCATTATATGGCTCAAAGTATTAGCTAATATTACTGCAAAGTGGGAAATTTACCTCATATCTGTCTTTAGAGGCGGCATAGTGCAGAGGGGTGCATCCATTCTGATTAACTGAATTCAGCTGAGCTCCTTTGGATATTAGAGATCTCACTATGTCTTCTCTGCCTGCAGATGCAGCAATGTGAAGAGGAGTCCACGAAGCCTGGGAAGTGACACATCACATATGGTCATTTCACAAAACAAAAGGAATTGGATAATCTTTAGATTACTCAATAATGTAATAAAAATTAAAGCATGAAAAAAGACATTATGTGAAATTAAATGTCAATACAAATTAGACTTTGACATTAAGAAAAAAAACAGAATTAGATTAAACATTTTTATATGGCTACTATAAAAAAAAAAGTGCTATTTTTAAGTCTCAATTTGGGTGGTTGTTGTTATTGTAGGAGTGATTCAATTGTGGGGTGCACCTGTCTAGTATGACCTATCATCCCATTCACCACATTAGAGGACAAAACCACGGTATCACACTTGGTTTTACACAGAAAAAATAAAAACATTTTACAGAAAAAATAGTTGTACATCATCTTGCAGATTCACTTCAACTCCCAGGTCAAGCAGAAACTCCACAATGTTGGTGTGTCCAGCAGAACAAGCCCAGTGAAGGGCGGTTCTACGGTCCTGAAAATACAGAAAGTCGAGAATGAAGACGTAGAAATTTTCCCTTGGCATTTGTTATTATTAAAGTATTAGCAGGCTAATATAAGCAAATGCCGCTTGGGTTTGCTGGGTCGTGCATTCTTACCTGGTCCGTTTTGCAGGCAAGCGTTTTATCTGACAGAATACACTGTTTTAATTTCTCAAACTGCCCCGTGTAAGCAAAATTACAGACCTCCACATTTGATACAGAACCCTCCATTTTTAAATATACTCAAACAAAGTGTCAAACTAAATAGACAACAGCCAACAGTGTGACTGCTTTAGAGTTGTTTCGTTTCAGTTTTGAACCAGAGGAGCAATGACTCAGGAAATAATGAACTCTACTTCCGCATAGCTAGATATTTTTGCTCTTCAAATTAAAATACCGTCAGTGGTGTTACCTCACAATGAGACAAAAAATATACCACAATGTAAAAACACTTTGTTACAAGTAAAAGTCCTCTTTAAAAAAATCCCACCTATGTTAAAGTATAAAAACCAAAAGTACTCATTGGGCTGAAAATCTGATTCTGTAGAAAGCCATACATTATATAAAGAGACTGTTAAAACTTAAAGTGGAGCTAGTTTTAACTACATTATCTGCATTTTAGTCCATGCCCCTTCAAAGGATCACTAGATAAATCGGACGGGTTGTTACTTCATACAGATTATACAAATTTACAGCAGCTTTTTTATTTTGTTTGTTTTCTTGAGTCAACTTATCTCTATTATTTATTTAGTAAAACAATGTAGAACTGTACCTCTTTGTGTAGCTTAGAGCTTAGAAAATATTTCATCTTGACTAATGTAGCCTATTTTATAAGCTTAATGTGTTTTTCTGTCTTCATTTGCAAAGTAACAAGCTTTAGTTGTAACATATATGAAGCCCAGTAAAATAAAACGTAGTGGAGTACAAGTAATATAAAATGAAATACTTAATGAACTGTACTTAAGTACATTATAAAATTAAAAGTACATACTGTCGACCACTGTAAACCTGATTATTCATTCAATCATTATACTATAATTTTTCCTGAATCACTGATTAAAACAGGAAATATGGAAAGCCATTCAGACAGGGTCATCATCATATGAGGCATAAAGAAAGATAAAAACATAAAAGTAGCCTACACTTTTAATTAATAATATTCTACAAAATAACTCAAGATATGAGTGCTACCAAATCCTATTTCAATCTTAAATTGAGTAATTTGATTGAGAGGATATACGGTTTTTTTATTTTTATATTTGAATATATTATATATTCATATATTAATGTATATATTAATGTATATATGTATATATATATAATAAACCTCAAAATAGAAGCATGTCCGCCTTACAAATATTTTATTTTGGTAGGTGGAGCTGGTGCCCGGAGGAAGTAATACATGCCACAAAATGGCTGCGTTGGGTACGAAGTGAACAAGAAAGCCACCTGAACTTGATGCAAGAAAAGACTTACTACTATCCAGCTGATGGTAGTGCCACTGTTTTCATCGGTATATCTGTAGTCATGACTAGCACGCTGGTAAGTTTGAAACTTTCACTACACGTTTATACTGAAATCAACCAGCTAACGCAGTGTTTTGCTAGCTAGCCAGTTTCCAATGTGCGCCTTTTACAATAAACAGTCGCAAATAACTTCACTTGTTGTCTTTCACGATCGTGGTCAGCATTTAATAAGTAATTGTCACAACAGGATTTCAGGACCCATGTCGACCAGTCATGCAGATATTCAGAGGAATTTGTTAACATTTACTACGACTGCATGGACAAGAAAAGAAGGGTGAGTAATGGTCTGTGTTGGGTGTTTTTTTTTCTCCAGTTATTTTAAATGAGCACCATTGAGCCAATATGACCAATATTATCGGCTGATTTAGGTTACTGTATCACTATTGGTATGTATACATCTGACAAATAAAACAACAATAACCAGTGTGATTGAGGTGTCAGACAGTAATAGTAATGCACTGTTTGCTCACTAGAGAGCAGTGACAACTTAAAATGTCTCAGTCACCATATACAGACGTGGCTAAAAGTATACCATGGTTCCTTTTCATTTCAAAAAGAAAAAACAGTTTTCTTTTCTTCTCTGTTGTGTTTTGTAGAATAGACGCCACATGTGATTTTTGATGCAACATATTTTTTAAAATTATACTACAAATGAAAATGGCATGGACAAAGAAATTGGGACCTAATATTTTGTAGCACATCCTGTTAACCAATCAAGTACTACTTAATGAGACTTCTACACTTCTCTTCTTGATAAAACTGCTCTAGTTTTCTCAGGTTTGATGGGCGCCTTATCCCCACTGCAGTTTCAGCTCTTTCCATAGACATTCATTTGGATTAAGATTCTTGACTCATAACAGGCCACATCATAACAGTCCTGTCTTCCTCTTATCCATTCTTGGCAGCTTTTAGATGTAAGTTTTTGGGTGATTAACCTGTTGGAGGAGCCAAGACTTGCAGCTGAGACAGGGCTGTTGTACCTTGGTTGTGGAGATCAGCTTATATCTATTTTGCAGTCTCTTCTTTTTTTATGTCCACGCTCAGTGTGGTGCACACAATCATACCAAACAGCACAATGAGCACTTTTTACATTTAAATGGGATGGCAGACTGTTTGTAAGATAGAAGACACCTGTGATACTAATTGATGACAAGGCTGCTTAAAATATTATTATAGTCCACTTTTATCAACACTTCTCAGAGGTACCAATAATTCTGTCCAAGCCATTTTACCAAAGACATGCAGATATGCATGATGAAAGAGATTTTACTTTGAACACTTTCCAGGAAGAACGCAGCATTGTTTAATTGAGGTGTAAGGGTATTAAAACTTTTGGCCATGTCTTTAGCTTGGTCACATTTCTGTAGTAATGAAATTTAAGGGATCCTCATGAATATTTTGTTTGTATCAAAAAATAATCTCATCTGATAAATTGTTAACTGATGTTTTTTTTTAAATTCTCAAATATAAATACCAGTGTACACTATGTTCTGCTTGTGGTTGAAGTCATATGTTGCTGTTATTCCTGTTCTTAACTGTCATTATTTACTGGCTCCTATGTCTCAGAACTTGACCCGACTCTACCTGGACAAGGCAACGTTGGTGTGGAACGGCAATGCAGTGTCAGGACAGGACTCTCTGGGAGAGTTTTTTGAGTCGCTGCCATCAAGCGAGTTCCAAGTTCACACACTGGACTGTCAGCCAGTTCACGGTTAGTGGGACAAACACAAAGCCCTTTCAAGTGCTAATGGTCATTCTCAAATATGTTTAGATTGATTCTCCTAAGGGGATACTGCAGTGTTGCAACAGACAATGACCGAGGTAACAAACAATACATTTAAAGGATAAATTATGTAAAATACCTGTATGAAGTAGAAAACTAAACATAAATGAAAATAGAGACTAAAGATAGATCTATAGCTATACTATGTGCCGGACATGCACTGTACAGTAGTAGAAGTATTCTGTAATAGACTGTACATGAGTGCAAGTTAGGTGGATTTTCCCCTCTGTTCCCCAGAATAGAAGAGAGCCGTGTACAAATGATGCAGTGGATTAAATCTATCAAATTGAAGTGTGAAGATATCAACATGTGATGTTTTTCTACTGAAGGTGTGATTGTGATGTAGTAATCACTCATCAATATATCCTTTCTTCATTCTCAGAACAAGCAACCCAAGGTCAGACTACTCTGCTCGTGGTGACTGGTGGTACAGTCAAGTTTGAAGGGAACAAACCACGTTTCTTCAACCAGAATTTCCTTTTAACAGCTCAGGCTTCACCCAACAATGACCAGCCTGTTTGGAAGATCGCTAGTGACTGTTTCCGATTTCAAGACTGGAACAACTGAGGCTCTCCTCCTTTATGCTAATGTTGAAAAATTAGCATGGTTTATTTCTATGTTTTTTGTAATAAAATAAAAAAAAGTCATACACAACACTGATTACGAAAAAATGTTTTTTATTTTTGAAATGTTGACCAAGGCATGTGATCATAATGATGGAGTAATAAATACAAATAGGATCACCGAACAACCAACTGTAAAGTGACTGTCAATGTCTGCTTCCTTAAAGGTTTAGTGGTGCAAATACATCAACACAACACTTTGAAAAATACATAGAAAACACTCCTATAATATTAAAATGCACAGACTTAACCATTTGATACCAAATTGTACATTAACCTGTTAACTGAGGTAAAATACGTACAGTATTACAGTATGCCAGGTCTGACTTTAGCTTAGAAGCATTTTTAGTAACTAGTTAGTAGTTAAGCAATCCTGCGCTCAAATAAATAAGGTGCCCACAATTTTGACGGAAGTGCTTTCTACGCGAGCAACCCACTATTTGACGATTTCATATATTAAAACATTTGCTTATCTTCCTGAGTCATTTATGTTTACACATTTTGGTCTTACTTTCTCAATAAACTGACACAATAACAACTGAATAAATAAAACATTGGTCAAAAAAAAAAAGGATAAGCAGACATGATCATGAGTAACTTTCTCTATGATCCATGTTGGTTTATCTCTGCGTTGGGATATTTTTCCTAAAGCCTAAAGTAAACATTAACATGGCAGTTTAGCCATTTTTGTAATAAACACAAACTATTTGTTTTTATATAGATGCCACTTACTTCTGCTTGACTACACAAGTACTGCAGACTGAAGGCACAGTAACATCAGTACTCCAACTTAACAAAGCAACTTTAAAAGCGACTGCGATGATTACAGTTAATATTTTCAATGGAAGTAATAACAAAGCGTTGGCAATATATGGAGGACAGTGGTACTCTATCAGCTACAGAGTGCCAGGAGATTTGAGTGGATGGCAGTTGAGTGCTATAATGGTCTCAAACCCTTCTCATGGAGTAAGAGCTGCCACATAGGTGCATCTCTTTGACAATCAAAACTTCAACACACACAAATAAAAAGCAGCACATATGGATCAACAGGTACAACTATCTACAGCTTCAGCTTCTCTGTTCACAACGTTTCCATTTGGATGTCTGTGGTACACAAATAGCATGAAAAGCCAAAATGGGTACCAGGAAAAATTATCTACACATCAGAACAGTGGCTATGATAATAACTGGGACTCTTGGGTGAAATTGTCAAAGTTATTTGCCCCCGTACATTCTCTCTATGTGGTAGAGATAGTGGTTCTTCAGCTCTTTCCTCTTCAACTTGAACGCATCTGTCACAAGTCCGGTCTCTGGGGTCCACGGCTCTGGACTGAGATGTACCTTCACTGGAATCTCAAATCGCTGGAGTTTAACTGGATGAAAAGTGAAGAGGAAGAGAACTGTGATACTCACCCAAATTTATCACAGCATAGTGGAATGAATAATTTGCTCTTTTCTACTAAAACATTGGTACATAACACACAAAAAGAACTTGAGGTTAAAGGTGGAGATAAGGACAGAAATAAAAAAAGTATGCATAAAAGGATTGTGCATGATCGGCTCTTACTGTTAGCAGCAACAACTTTGATCTCCTTCAGAACTTCTCTTTCCATGTCGGGGTGAGTGCAGATCTCCTCCCATGTTCCCACAATGCCTCTCTGTTTGGCCATTTCTGTCAACTTTTTCTGGTTGGGAACCACAAAGCTGATCACATAGTTCTGGTCACTGCAAGGATGAACATTAGGAACAAGGTTGATAAAAGTCACTGCTCACTGCTGGAAATTTGCAGTTTGAACACTGAGAATAGTTGAGATACTCAGTTGAAGTAATAGTTAAAGTGGAATTCAAAACACAAAAGTGAAAGCTGAAATAATAGTTCAAAAGAAAGTGCTGTAAGAAGTTGAAGTGTTAATTCAATTATAAGCACTGACTGAAGTTCAGCAAAAAAAGTACCAGTTGAAGTTCAAGACGTATCAAACAGCATTAAACAGTGTTTGTCATATAACGTGGATATGTCTCAGGCTGTCTTTCCATAAGTCAGGTGATATGTTTACACCTTATTCCTCACACTAACATTTCTTTATATCCTCTGTAGACGGTATTTTGAGATTTTGAAAGGCATTGTAGAAGTTGGAAATATGATGGTTTGATCTCATATCTCTAGAAGCATAATGCATTCAACCTGAGAAAAATTAATTCCTGCTCTGTTTTTCTGAATGAACGAGATCACGTGAAATAATAATTCAGAAAAAATTGCACATTTTTTTTCTCAGATGAATGCATTGTGCTTCCGTACATATCCAACCAGATCAAGTTCATCTCACCTGTTTGCGTATGCACAAATGTTGTCTATGAGAGGGCAGCTTTTCAGCGCAGATTCGACTTTACCAAGAGACACATACTCCCCAGCCTGCAGTTTGACCAAGTCTTTCTTGCGGTCTAAATGAGAAAATAAATATGTGTTTACAACAGTGCTGCTGTTCCAAGTACAAACAATTTTCCATTAAAAAGTTACAGCCACATTGACTGCATATTAGGGCTATGAAATTGAGTATGAAAGGAGTGCCTTTTACAAACACCGTCAGATGATTGTCATGTCCCTAGGTAATGTGTAACTGGTTTGGGAATATACACACCCACTATTTGTAGACAGCCATCTGGGTAAATCTCTCCTACATCACCAGTGCAGAACCATCTCTGCCCTTTTTCATCCACAAAAAAGTCCTGATCTTTGCTTTCATTCCTGTAGTAACCCATGGTTACATTGGGACCACCGATCAGGATCTCCCCTCTTGGGTTCGGCTCGTCTTTGCTGGTGTATCCACCTGAGATAAAGTGGCAAATTAAATAGTTAACAAACACATAATTACTCTGCAATTAAATAAATACTTTTCATTCTGCACTGTAAGTACAGCCTGTACCAAGATGTTTTTCAGCCATACCTTCAGCCCAGTCCCTGAGAATGACCTCACAGCATATGAGAGGAGCTCCAACGCGACCAGTGCTGATGTCCACAACTGTATAAAAATACATAATATCTTAATGACATTGTTAATTCCCACCTTTACTCTCTCTTCTTACTCTACACTTTAAATCCTTTCTTACCCTCTGTGATGGTGCCTGCTCCACAGGTTTCTGTGAGACCATAGCCCTGGCCCACTGGACAACAGAAACATACATTCATAAATCTTTGAGTGGCTGAGGACAGCGGGGCTCCTCCTGACAACATCATCCTCACTCTTCCTCCCAGAAGTTTCTTGACTTTCCGGAATAAGAGGCTGCAAAGAAAGATTGCTGTGTGTTTGATTCCAAGATGAGCAATACAAACACACTATTTCTTAAGGCACTTAGGGAAACATAGTGGTTTCTTACGCATTGCAGAGTGGTGCGTCATAGCCCCGCTTGATCTGCTCTAGTTTATACTTGTAGCCCAGAGTAAACAGAGTCTTCTGAATGAAACTCATTTCCTGCACTTTGCTCATCACGTTCTTGTTGATGCGATCCATAATTTCCTGTTTAGGAGAAAACATACAGGATTAACTTATACATTGGATGATGAGTAAGGGAAAAAAAGTGTGTAAAACTGAGCAAGGGAGAGCAGGGTTGTGAGTAATGGAAAGAAAAAAAGAATATAACACAGGATTCTTACTGGCACAGCTGCCATCAGTGTGGGTCTGAGTACTGAGCTGTCTCCTTTACTTCCTTTCTTTATCTTGGTGGACTAAAGGGAACAGAGGAAAAACAGCTGAAGGCACTGATTACATTAAACAACAACAATGATTAAGCTAACTGCAATAATGACCACACCAAGTTGCCCAGGTAATAACCAAATATAGCATACATGTTGACAGATACAGCATAAGACCTGGTGTTGGTGCTGGGTATTACCTGGTCTGACAGTGTCTGCGGGGATGAGTAGCCGATCCGACAGCCATATGTGACACAGGAGATTTCAGCTGTCATTTCCAGAACATGAGCCAGCGGCAGGTAGGCTATGTAAGTATCATTAGGCCTGCGGGAACACAGGGAAGAGAAAGTAAAGGTTACACGTTTTGTGTTCCTCTTTCCAACTTTCAACACTGAACCTTTTAGAGTGTGGTTCTTTCTGGTTATTCTGCTGCTGGAATCCAGTCATGGCACTGATTTATATGGAAAATTCTACGGTCATCCAGTTGTCTTTTTCTAAGCTAGTGTTGTTTATGTTGGAACAGATAAAGGAGCTTTGGAGATGTGCTTTTCAGTAAGAGCTGTGAAGCTGGGCTTAGTTGAACTCTGTGCGAAACTCTGCTGTGCACACATTACATCATACAAATTCATTCTCTACATACTGACCAATACTCCAACTCACCCGAGACCAGGGATGCGCTCACACTGTCCTGTCATTCCTGCGATCAGGTTACTGTGGACAATCATGACTCCTTTGGGTCTGCCTGTGGAGCCACTGGTGTACATCACCACAGCCAGATCAGCAGGCTGGGGCTTCACAATTGCCCTCCCCACTGCAGGACAAACAATCAGTTATTGTATTTCACTGTATGTGAGATATTTCAACTTGGAATTTGACAAAAAAACAAAGCACAACAAAGGTGAGTCAGAGAAATACACACTATTTTCAGGCAGCGCGCCCAGCTCTCGTACAGCCTCCATGCTGTGGATGGAGAGTCCTGCTGGGTAGCCTTCTGTGCTCGCTTTCTTCTGGTCCACGTAGATCACATGCTTCAGTTTTGGGATCTGTGGAAGCACATTCTGGACAGAAAGAGAGGACAACACTGGTATCAAAACAGGATGCCAAATCACATGATAATCTTTCATGAAAAAGAAATTTTAGGTCCATATACATTGACATAATCTTTACAATGAGCAGCAGCTTGACATGCTAAAGAAATCTCCACTGGAACTACTGTCAGACCCACAAATATGTTAAAAGAAGTTTGGAATTTTTCGAGTCGGTCTGAGATGCTATCATATTCATCTAAAGTATTTTACAACATATTCCATTAATTTCCTTTTGATCTTATCTTAACCCAGGATTCTGGGGGAATGTGAGGATTTTAATCAATCCATTCACAGAGCTCATGTAAAGTAATGTCATTTCTCACATTGACACAGACCACATTTTGCTGTACCTAATTTAAAACTGGCTGAACAAGCATACCATGTTGAAAATAACTGCCATAATAAATTGAATTCATTCTTATTTTGTAAACTACACCAGCTTGAAAATACAAGTACACAGTAACACTGCAAGCCATTCATTTAATAATGGAGTATGTCTCCTGTCAAGTTTGAATAACAGATACTGTGTTCATCCATTCATGTGTCCATATGGCCTTAGAAGCTTGCGAGAAGTTAAAGCGATTTACTTTTCAGTCATACCAAGTTTGAGGTTTTAGTCCCAAATGATCATGTACGCAGACAGATATTTCAGATATTTTATGAGATATTTTATGAGAAAAAAACTTGATCAAAATGAGTGGTTCTATTCATGTGTTGTAAGGGATTAACTCACTTTCAATTTAGTCTCAAGCAGCTCCACACTGGTGACTAGATGTGTAACACCAGTCTCATTCAGTCCATATGCAATAGCATCCTCTCCCAATGTGGCATAGAATGTTACCACTGTTGTGAAAACAAAACACCCAGTGAGCCAAAACATATCAACAGCAGCTGATAAGATTATTCATACTCTGTCAGATAACATCTTGTACTGTATTGTTCAGACAGAATATCCTTACATGGGAAATTACGCCTGAAGCACGCCTGGGCAGTGATCATCCACTCTGCTCTGGTTTCACAGAAGATTGCAATGGTGCTTTTGGGCTGTTGTCCGAGAGCTGCCAATCCACTGCCAAACTGACTCACTATAGAATCCAGTTCATTGTAGGACAGCCATTTATACTCCCCAAGGATCAGCTTGAAGGAAAAGAGTCAGATGCAACATTAGATATATTTGTCCTCAAAAGTATCCCTCACCAAAAGAATATAGTAGCAGGAATCCTTACCTTTTTAAAAACTTTACCACTGGGTTGAATCTCATTCTCTTCACTCAGAATATCTCGGGTACCGAGACAATGTGTTTCTCCAAATCGCTGTACAGCATACTCGAAAAGCTTATCCAGCGTGTCCTTGCCTGGGAAGTCCTCCCTGGCCAGGCAGTCGAAATGGTCCACAGATCGGTATGGTCCCTCAGCACGGCCTGAGATGGAGCGGGCCTTTATCCGCTTGGACAAAGCTTGTCTCTGCCCGGCACCGGTGACGTAGTACCAGGGTAGAAAGGACAGGACGGAGTACAGCCATACCAGAAGGTGGATTGGAAAGAGGAGAATAGATTGGAGTGCTGAGTCTGCCTGAAGACCCATGCTGTTCTCTGGCAGAGTGCGCAGGGAGGGGAAACGAGCAGCAGTGGTTGTCACACTAGTTTTGTATGGTACACTGGTCCCAAAGATGTTTGATGCGTATAAGGAGAATTGCGTCAGAAGGGAAGTCTCAGAAAGAGAAAAGCCCAGAGAATAAACAATTTTAAAAATCCCACAGCTGTAATCACTCAAATGTTACACCTAGAAAAGGGAAAAAAGGGAAAAGAAAATATCATCAGACAAGGTGATCAAACACATATGAAATAACTACCATTAATCAAAGCATTTCACAAGTCAAAAATCAGAGCAATAAAACATTGTTTTTCACACCAAATATCACTTGCCAACAGCCATGGAGGAAGTTGGTTAATCTATGTCTGGCAGCACACTTTTCACAAGAAAAACGGAACCACTTCAAAACAATGGTTTGTGAATCAGCAGACCAACCCAGAGATTATCTACCATCAGTGTCTGGATGTCAATCCCTTGAAAACCTCCTCATACACCCAGCAGGACTGTGCTATGCTGCCTTTACACTCAGCACTCATCAGACTCACTTCCCTCTTGCTGTGAATCAAACAGCCTCTGTGTGTCTGTCAGCTCTCAAAGCTCAGTTTTAAGTGAGACATCCTACATGGGTGTGTTGCAATAGTTTAAGGTCCCTCCTTCATAGTTTTCAAACACCTGCCTCCCTTTCAACAGTAAGAGAGGTCTGAGAGGTCATGGAGGGATGAAGCAGTGTTGAGACATGGCCAGACTGACCACTGCCCGATGACCACAGCCCTGTGAGCTATGCTGAAGAGGATCAAGCTGTGGACAACCAATGACAATACTCTTAAGCCTCACCCCACTCTGTGGTCAGTGAAAGGCCACTCTAGGTCAAGCTTAGCTCACCAATAACTATACAGTGCAGGGTAGATGAAGGAGTTAAAACTAAATGTTGCACTCTTAACCAATTTTCAACAAAGTATCAATTATCAATAATCAAGGTAAATAACTGACAAGTGACAGAACCAGCTAACAGGAAAAGGAATGCAAACGCACACTGCGTAATAAAGTAATTGTAGCTTACAACTGTCAGCAATCATATGGGACCTATTTTCATGCCACAAAACAGCTATGGAGAGATATGATCCCCACTACATCTAAAAGGAAAAAACAACTCAGTAACAGTATCTACGTATTATAATGTCAGAAGTGTACTGATGTTACCCTCCCTTTCTCGGAGGCTTACCACATAGTGTGATTAACATTTCAGTGAATCATATCTGTATTATCTGTAGTCTACGTCACACGTTTGTATATCTTCAAGAAATCTGGATGAACTCCAGTAGTAAACCTGAAACATTCTTGACTGCCTACCAGATATTACAGCCGTTGTGGCCAGTGATTTCAGAGCTTCGTTTTTCGTCAGTGTGGCTCGAACATAACATAACATAACATAACATAACATAACATAACATAACATAACATA